>NC_051441.1:21016691-21067417 GCF_001649575.2 Kryptolebias marmoratus
TGCAGGGATGGCTGGTATCAGTGGGCTAGTAGGGCTAAGCCCTCCCTGGTGTTTACAATATAAATGTTAAAATACCTAATAAACACAAATTAAAAATATTGTATCACATTTTGTGAAATTTGTAACAAAACTGGTTCCAAACAGTCCCGAGAAAATCCCCAAGTCTTTCCAAAGGGCTAACTTTTTACAGCCCTGTTCAGCCCCTTGTCTTCTGTGGTACAGAAGACTGTAATTTGTCTGTAATTTTGTTCTTGTGTTGTAAAGCACTTTGAGTTGCCTCGTGCTGAAAAGTGCTATATAAATAAATGTACCTACCTACCTACCTACAGAATGATTGACAGTTGCTTTGTCCCACCCCCTCAGTTTGCTGCTCATTTGGGCTAATTTACTTCAGCCCATGATCATCCCAAGGCCTCAGGCTTTAGCAAATGAGGGTGGATGTACAATAACGTGCCTCGAGCGCAAGTGTACGTGGGCGTGGTTTATCGTGGACTGAGACAAGTGCAATGGCGAGCAAGATAAAGATATTTGAGGTGAATTATTTAATTTCTCACTCGTTTTCCTTAATGTCTTTGGGGGACAAATCGGAAGTGAAGAGGTTGGGAGCAGATAGACCCAGGTACATTCAAACTTTTCCTGTGACCTGGTTTCAGCGAAACGACTCATTAACAGCAAGTGTAGCTAACAGATCTTTAACAATGTGGTTATTAACATTTTTGGATCCCAGAAAAGTTGTCTGAGTGAGCTTCTCTTTAAATAAGATAGGATTCATTTAAAAAAAGAAGCATTTTCCAATATTGTATGTCTCGTTTGATTTTACCTTATCAGTGTGATTAGTAATTGTGTCAAGGAATGTGGTGCAGTGTTATTCTAAGCTGTTTGACTGGGAAAAATAATTTGAAATGATTACAGCTGAAACTCTTAATGAAGGGAAGGAAGTATTGGACAACTGACAGAGGCTCTGTGTAGGCTTGGTTTTTGCTGGTGTTTTGTTTTAAGGTTGTCTTTGTGGTGAAAAAGAACATAATGTCAATTTATAGCAGGTTTTCTTTATTTCAAATTGGAGGCTTCTGTTTTTGAAATCCAAACTGCAGCATTTTATTATATATCTGTTAGTCCACACTACAAATATCACCACCATCTGCCTTGTGTCTAATTATTAATGTATGTTGATGTCTGTTCTCTACAAACTAAGCACACTGATTTGTCACTGACTTCAGTAACTACTGTCAGTTCTAAAAAGTTTATGTATGTAAAATTCTCCAACTCAAATCTCTATTAAACTTCACATACCTGTGCAGAGGCTCCTTAAACTAACTCACACAGGAGTTCTAACATAGCTTTCAAAACTAAAAAAACCACAGCAGTTGCCTTAAAAATTAAAGCAATTGTAAAGTTGCAGCTTGTTTCAAAATGAAAGCAGAGATATTGGATTTGTATGCACAGTGAATACATGAACATTATTTGTGTTTGATTTTTGATTTTACACTGAGCTTCTGTGGGACAGTTAGGGAAAGTTAGATGGTTGGATGTGGCCCATTTAACATAGAATGCCATAGTCTGACTTAGACAAGATATATATAACCTCTGACTGACCCCTTTCTTTCTGTCTAGTAGACCTCGTTTGTCACTATTGGAAATCATGCTGGATTTAGAAAAAGGTTACACTGCAGGATAAGACCACATTTCCTTTTTCTTTTTTTTCTTTTTTTTACACATTTTCTTCTTTATTGTCTCAGCCTTGAAGGATCTAGTAATGATGGACATGCTGCAGCTTGTTGTTGTGTCTGTGTGTGGGCTAGTTTAAGATTATCACTGATGGACAAATAACAGACTGAGAGCCAGGAGACATAGAACACACACTTTGATAGCATGAACCAAGTACAAACATTACATTGTGGTAGAAGGGAGATAAGGGAAACAGGAAAAATCCAGGTTGTTGATTTTTATCTATATTTTATAAAAAACATATTGAGCAGAAAATCCCTGGGATGAGACAATGCCAAGTGGTAAAATCTATCTAAGAGTGTAATATAATGCCGTTTAAACAAAGCTTATCAGCCAAAAGAACAAGGCCACCAGCAGTAAACAATGATATACTCTACATGACAATTATGTTACCTGCTGATGAAAACATATCAGAAGACTTGTTAATAAACCTTTTTTCCATAACAAATTACAACTCAAATTTCTGTTCTTTTTTAATATGTGTAACAACTTCACATATAGTGTTACTGCATATAGTAATACAGTTTTTTTGATGATAAACATAATGCCTTAATATATATGACAGCACAACACTGTTCAAATAACTGTTGTATAAACTGTTTCACCACCTCTACTGTAAAAACTGAAACTTCAATTTTGTTTGTTAAAATGATTTTGCTCGCTAACTCACTCATTTTCTGAATCTACTTTGTATTATTCAGAAATGCATGGGGTTCTGTAACCCATTTGAGCAATTAGTCAGCAAAGGTGGGGCAATCTCACTTGTACAGATATTTGTCACATCACACCATCTTACATTTACAAAAGGTGCATGTAGAATCTCCAGTTAACCTAACATGCCTGTTTTTGAACTGTGGGAAGAAACCATACCTGGGTGTGAAAACTACACTCAGAAAGAAAAGGTCCACCTGAAATTTGAACAGGAGATCTACTTGCTGTGTAGTGACAGGACTGACCATAAGCAGCCTCACAAGTTTATTTTAAAGTCAAATAAACAAATTGAAAATAAAGCAATACATCAACAACTTACTATGAAATAAAAATATAATTTTTTGACCACAGAACAGATTTTATTCAAACTCTCAACACGTGATCACTGAATGTATATGTACAATTGATTAACTTCTGAAGTCACCCTAATCCAAGATCGTACCACAGACATGCCACCTTAGCCAACACATAAGTGGCTATAACTCAGTCAGTTTTTTAATTATTGAGCTAAAATTTGATGTGATAGTAACTGAGAGTCATTCCCACCACATACTGTGAGTATTAAGTGATCACATAAGGTCCATTTTTAAAATATTGCCATTACCTATTGGAGTCAGCTCTGTTGGTCTAATACAAGGGTAGGTAACCCTTGTTCTTGAGTGGCACTATCCTGCATGTTTTACTTGTTTCCCTGCTCCAACACACCTGGTCTAAATCAATGGGTGATTAACAGGTTTCTACAGAACATGAAGAGGTAATCTAACCACTGAATCAGGTGTATTGGAGCAGGGAAACAAGTAAAACATGCAGGATAGTGGCACCCGAAGACCAGGGTTGCCTACTCCTGGTCTAATAGGAAAATATTTCATAGATGAACAGCTACAATTGATAATCCTTTGGAGTCAAGCAGTCTTAAAATAACTAACCTCAGCTAACACAAAAATGATTATAATTTGGTGAAATGTACAAATTTTCAGCTAAATATTGATGTGGTAATAGCTGAGTGCCATCCTCAACAAATACCACAAACACATCTCGCAAAATTAAATAAGATTGTGCCAAATGGAATTTATAAGGTTTGACTAAAACAGCTATAGCTCTGTCATTTCTCACTGTTAGATTATCTTAGTTTAAAATTCCTGCATGAAAAGCGGCAGGCTATATGCATTTTTTCAAAGAATGCTATTCCTTTAATTATAGGATTTTCTTTAAGGTTTACCTCACATATTGCTGCAGTCAAACTTAGAAAACCTCACAAATTAGTTCTAGAGACTGTATTCACTTTGTTTATGAAACATATTGCATAACTCAATTAAGAAAAGCTGCTCAAATAAAAAGGAAATGCCTTAAGACATGAAAAAGTCCAGATGACCTTGTATAACTAGAATCTCAATTTCAGTTTTTGTTTGTTTGTTTTAACCATAACAACATAGCCCAAGTGGAATTGCAGTCAAATATATAGCTCAAAGGGAACTGTAAAGAATAATGGTGTGTTTTAGTCTATTGTAGCACACTAATCATTGGTAAATGGTAGAGATCTCTGCAAGATTCAACTGGAATTACCATACTGTTGGTTCTAACTTTAAGCTCCTTTTTGGAGAGTGATCCTCTCATTCAGAAGTAGTTATGTGTCAGCAGCTGTCCATGTTGATATTCGAAGTCCTCAATAAATTAAGAAGATTGGAGAATATATGAATATTGCCATTATAAACTATCAAGACACTATCAGTTATTATCGTTTTATATGGCAAAAGGGAAAAAAATCTTACAATCAAATGCACAAAGCTCAGCTTTCAGTACATGAAAAGCTAAATGGTTTTAATGGATAATAGCACCACCCACACATTTACACATTCATTCAGTGAAGCAAACAAAAGACCAAGGCAGACCATAAATTTGAACTGAATTTTGATTTGTCATAAAACATAATTTTAGTGTCAGACTATTACATCATTGTGTGTAAAATTTAATAGAAAATTACAAGCATGTTGACAAATGTTAGCTAAAATGTATGATAAATAATTTATCTTAACCAGAACAAGAAGAACATTTGAAAATTGTCAGGAACGGTGGAGACTGAGGCGAACCCAGAACGCAGACTCATATTTGAAAAGAAACTAATTTATTAAACTAAGGACAAAAATGAAAACAAAAGCTGTTGAGGCAGCAAACTAATAAGATAGAAACTAAAACAAAAACCAACCAAAACAGGAGCAAACACAGGAGCATAAACAGGAGCATAAACAGGAACAAGAAACAGGAACGGGCAGGACAGAAACTAACAACAACAGACAAACCTTAGACAATGGACCAGCGAGGTATGGAGAGAAATGACCAGGTTTTAAAGACTGGGGATAACGAGGTGAGTGGGAACAGGTGGAATGATTACTTATTTGGGACAGGTGAAGATGGGCGTGGCTAACAGACAAATGAATGACTGGGGAAGAGTGGAAATGAGAACACAAACACAAGGAGGACAGAACCAAGAAGAAAACAAAACCCAGATAACTAAAAATAGAAAACAAAAACAAAACACAAACCAGATAACTAAAACAAAACCCAGAAAAAGCCAAATTACCACAAAAATTATACCTCTTTTTATATTGGATGACAAATTATTATTATTATTATCATTATTATTATATGACTCAAATTATATGACTTAAACTAAATGTAAAAAGTAACATGAACATTTATTTTAGGATTTAGTTTAAAATGTTTGAAATATAATATTATTTATTTCAACATTGCTCAAAACTGTAGTTTATCCATAATAATACTATAAAGGTTGTTGTAAAGTCAAATGAGAAAATGATTACACTGACCCAGAACACATACGCAGTGGGCTGTAAATTATACTGCACTATGCACAGATGGTGTGTCTACATGTGCATGTGAGAGTGTGTTTGTATGCTTGTGTCTTACTGATTTACAACCTCTGACTTGTCAGGAGGAGAAGGAAATTGAAGTCTTCGACCAAAGACCATAAATCGACACAGAGACAAAAACACACAAACACACACACACATCTACACATACACACAATTTGAGCGGCTGGTGCTCTAATTAGCTCTGCCTTGCTGAACACACTAATCACCATTGCCTCGCTCTGTCTGCTAATTCAAAGATCAATTTAATTTTATGGATTCTTCATTGGAATTATAATTCATGCAAAACCCGGCCTCTCTGCCCTGCAAGACAGATCAAACCACCTGTTAAGGGATTGCAAATTTTATTAAATTCTGCCATATATTAGCAAGTTATGGTTTGCCAAAGTTTGCATTGGATGTGCTTTTACCACATTAAGTTTCTCATTTTACTCAGAAAAAAAAATATATTTTTTTTATTTTTGAGATGAAAAATTAAACACCTTGAAGGAATCCGTACCTCCCACAGCCTTTAATGTTATATGTGTATGTATATATATATATATATATATATATATATATATATCAGGAACATCAGGAAAAAGGAGCACGAGAAACTGGAGAAATACCAGGGCCTCAGAGAAGAACTGGAAAAGGCCTGGAAGGTAAAGACCACAGTGGTGCCTGTGGTCATCAGGGCCCTCGGGGCAGTCACCCCCAAACTGGAGCAGTGGCTACAACAGATCCCAGGAACAACATCAGACATCTCAGTCCAGAAATGCACAGTTCTAGCCACAGCCAAGATACTGCGCAGAACCCTCAAGCTCCCAGGCCTCTGGTAGAGGACCCGAGCTCAGAGGATGAAACAAAGACCACCCGCGGAGGGTGAGAAGGGAATTTTTTATATATATATATATATATATATATATATATATATATATATATATTATAATTAAAGTTTTAAACTGAGAACATCTTATGATGAGAAGGAACAGAGTTATAGCCATTTTAGTCAAATCATGTAAATTATGATGAATTATGGTAATGCCCAGGTACTAGCACATCAAACTTTAGCATATTATCTGTAAAACTGTCTGAGTTATGGCTTTTTTGTGTGCTTCCTAAGATCAGTTGTCAGTGGTGGTTATCTTGAAATGGGTTCTCCAAAAGTTAACCAGTTGTAGATATACGTCAATTTTTTTTTTTTTTTGTTAATCAAATATTTCAGTAAAAACCACCTAAAGGGTCGTGATAATAATTCATAATTCAGTTCAGTTTATTTATATAGCGCCAAATCATAACAAAAGTCATTTCAAGGCACTGTAAAAAAACATCCACATACATTATGAAATGCAAATTAGTAAACATTATCTATCTAAGGAAGCCAGCAGATTTTGCATCAAATATTCACTTTGTCGCGGTGTTCTATCCTGAGCAGCACATTGGTGACAGTAGAAAGGAACAACTCCCTTTTAAAAGGAAGAAACTTCCAGTGGAAACAGAACCAGGCTCTGGATGGGCAGCCATCTGCCTTAACTGACTGTGGTTTGAGAGGACAGGAAAGAGACACAAACACAGAATGACTGGTTCAGGTTTAGTTTCTATAGGAAGAAAACCACATATTTAACTATATAAATAATAATTGCAAATACAAACATGGAGAGTAGGCATTTTGCTATTATAACAGATAAATAAGCCCATGCATACAAGCACATACACAAAAAGGTCAAAACATTATCAGTCTTTCACCTTTAGCAGTGGGTGTTAAAGAAAATAAGTTGTGGACTTGGTACTAAAACAGTTGCAAAAATGAAAAGAAACAGCATGAGGAATTTTGGAAAAAGTAGTTCTGATTAACTGTTGAACTTCAAATTTTAGAGGAGCAGTGCGGTTTTTCCCCAGTCATAAAACCGTTGACCAGGACTTGACTCTGAAAGACACAGAGGACTGAACTCCTCGTCAGCATCAGGATCATACATCAATATCGCTGCCATATTATAAGTGAAATTGTTGTGAAAGCGTAGAGTTGTGTTTTATCAAATGTTCTGACAGAAATTGTGTTTAAGTTTATCAAAGCTCTTATACCTGTCAGTACCTGTCATTGCTGGTTTGAGAACCTCAGGGTTTAATCTCTGTATTTTTGCAGTTGATGTGATTCTATTGGTGCCTTTGGGATATGACTTTCACTATAAACTGGGGTGGTTTGCCAATGAGTGTGAAGAGGATGGGATGAGAAACAACCACTCTAAGGTGTTGGAGCTCAACAGGGAAAAGGTTGAATACATTAGAGTGTTAATATATATGTACATGCAACCAAAGTCATGTGACTTAACCGCTATGCTAACTCCCACAAAGTGACTGGAATAGTGTACAAGAACATCTGTACTAGAGTATGGACTGGATGTCCCACAGTCAAAGTAAAAGTCAAGTCCAGTCAAGTCAAATTTATTTATATAGCATTTTTCAGCAACAAGGCGGTTCAAAGTGCTTTACAACATGAAAACACAAAAAAGACTAAGTCATACTAAAATAAAATAAAATAAACTGAGGAAAACCGAACTAAGATATAACAAACTAAACTACAATTTAAGAGCCTCAGCTTAACAGACTAAGATAAACTATATCTTTGGTAAAGCTAATTCAACTAAAGTTTCAGCCAATTCAACAATGGTAATGCTGATTCAGTAATAGGTTAAGCTAATTCAATTATGCTAATGATACAAAGTGGGAGGCAGGAAGGGAGGGAACAACATTAGACATCAGAGGAGGCAAGGGATTGAGATCCCAGGAAGAACCTCTGAGATCTGTCTGTAGAAGAGCACAGTCCTCAGAACAGCTACTGAGCAGAACCCTCCAGCTCCCAAGCCTCTGGTAGAGGAACCAAGGTTGAAGTGAAGTAGAAAAAAATAAGATGAGATGGGGGTTTTTTTTTTTTGTTTGTTTGTTTCTTAATATGAGTTTTGGATGTGCTAGCATTTGCAGTAAGGCTTATTGCATCAGTTCCTATTTAGTCTGCCGGACTGATTTATTTGCCAATCAAATATTTTATTTTTTATTTTTTGTTTTATTTTGACTTTGACAGTTTTCACACATTACACAAGCACACTTTGATCTGTTGTTTCTACTGTTGAACCATGCTTGAGGCACTTTTGGTCTTTCAGCCCTTATTAGTTTTGTCAAGCCGGCTTTATCTTGACTTAGCATGGCTTCAGGTTCTCTCTCAACTTCTTCCTTCCTCACTTGCTCTTTGTGTCAAATATTTAGTTATTCTTCTGCCTCCTTTAGTGATGTTTAATAAATGTATTTTAATGGTAGCTTTGGTGGTGAGGCTGTCTGAATTGGATGCTGGACTCCATGCTGGTTAAAAACAGTTAGCTAGTCAGACTCCCTTAGCCAACATTTAGCCACCAAGAACACATCACCTCTAAAAAGTATTCACTTCCTTGGATGTTTTGTACTTTTATTGCAGTCATAAACCAATCACAGTCAATATAAACTGGCCTTCTTTACAAAAAAAATAATATTAAAGCGAAATCAAATTTCTATAAAGTAATATTAATTAAAGAAAAAAAATATGTAATGTAAAAAAAAATGCTTGCATGAATATTTCCCCCATTTAAAGTGACCGTCCTAACTCAACTCATAGAAAAGATTATTGAAAAATATAAGTAAAGAGATGGATACAAATGGAATTACAAGGCCCCTAAACATCCCCAATAGCTTTTTAAAATTCATCATCAAGAAATGGAAGGAATATGGGATATGTGTAAATCTACCAAGGAAAATAGCGAGAGAGGCCCACAAGACACCTGTGAGCACTCTGGGGGAGTTCCCAGCTTCAGCAGGTGAGATGGGAGAGACTGCATAAATAATCACTGTTGCCCAGGTTCTTCACCAGTCTGAGCTTTATGGTAGAGTGGCAAAGAGAAAGCCACTGGTGAAGAAAACTCATATTAAATCTCGACTAGAGTTTGTCTAGATCATTTAGAGACTCTAGTCAAGATTTAATGAGTTTTCTTCAACAGAGGTAAATTTATATTGACTATGATGGATTTATGACAGCAATAAAAGCATGAAACATTCAATGGGATGAATACAATTATAGGCCCTGTAGCACCTGCTGAGAAGACTCTAGTAAGTGGCAGCTTTATAGCCTGAAACGTAGCATTAGGAACATTAGTGACCATAGTCAAATGTATTCCACAGGTCAGCAGGAATGCATTTGACTATGATCAAAAAGCAGTCAACAAGAAGTCCTGCTTTAAACTGCTGACTAAAGCTAAGGTTAAATACAGTAAGACTGTTATTCAAGTTGGCAGTAATGACACTTGGTTATGCCAATCAGAAGTCATTAAAGTTAATGTCGCTTTAGTGTGTAACTGCAAAAACAATGTCAAAGTCTGCAGTTTTTTCTAGTCCCCTCCTCAATCTGACCAGCAATGACATGTTTAGCTGCATGCCATTGTTGAACTGCTGGCTGTCTAGGTGGTATCTTGAAAACAATATGGGGTCCATAAATAATTGGGAAACATTTTGGGTAACACCTAGTTTGATGTGATGTCATCCATCCCACTTTGGGACATCCATTGAAACAATGTCAGATTGCCCACAGCCCATATTAAATAAATAGTCATAAAAATCTTGTAAAGATAAACACTGTTACTTTTCTATAACAAAAAATAAACTTATTACATGTGAATTACTGAACAAAAGGTCGTTTTAATCTAAATCTGTGTTAGTTAATGATTTGATAACTGATCATCATATTGATTTATTTTGTCTCGATGGTTACAACGGCAGGATTCTGTTAGTATAAACGAATACACTTTTGGTGTATTATCTACAATTATCTACATTTTCATGTTCTCAGAACAAATTGAGGTGGAGGAGTAGCTGCTATTTCAGTCTGGAATATTGAATAATGCTCAACTAATTATTGAGAGCAACCTATGTTTTACTTCTACACAAATCAATAAACTTGTTGATAATACTACCACTTGAAAAATTGCTACTCTTAAAAGAAACTAATCAGTCAAAAAAGCTGTCTCTTTGTTTTAATAAAGAACTGAACATTTTAAAACAGGCTTAAGAAAATATGGGAGAAGTATGGTGCTCCAATAACTTGGAATAATTTTATTTAAACTGGAGTGATAGCCTGTTAGCATACAAGAAAACCCTCCGTAAAGCTTATTTATTTATCTTTAAAAGAGAATAACCACAACATTCCAGTTTTCTTTTCAATATTGCAGCTAGACAAATGAAAAATCCTATTTCTGTTGAGCCAAGTACCCCTATAACTCTAAATAGTGATGACTTCTTTAGAAATGAAATTGATAACAAAACTATTTCAATATCAAATGAAGCACCTTTAGAGGTGCCATTAAGACCTGATTTCTGTTTAGACTCTTTTTGTCCTGTTGAGCACTCTGAATTGTCATAAATTTTTGCCTAATCCAGACCATCAACATGTCTCTAGGATCCTGTCCCAACCAGACTGTTCAAAGAGGTGTTTTCCCAAATTAATGTCTCCATTTTGGATCTGCTTAATCTGTCTTTAGTGAATAGATTCATACCCCAGGCCTTTAAGGTTGCTAAAGTTAAACCTTTGTTAACTACTGTCAGGTTGTTTACTAGTGGAAATGGAAAAAGAAGCCTTGTTTAAATATGAAGAAATGCTGGAATACTTTGCGGTCCATACTAGTATGAACCTGAACCAATGGCTAAATCTCCAGAATCAGATGAAAACTCTTCAGATTGGGGTTCTGATGATCACAAGGACCCACATAGCCAACAAAATAATGTGCATAACAACTGAGTTGGGAATGTGGAATGGTAAAAACCGATTACCCCCAGACGATTGTCATAACATCATTACATGACACTGCAAATCAACATAAAGACGGCACGAGAGAGCTAATGTTGCTAACACGAAGCTAACCTGATGCTAACCGAATGCTAACTCATTAAAAATGTTAGCGTGCTTGAGAGAAGAGATTATGAACTCTCATACCAGAGTTAAGTTATCAATAGCAGTTTTAGACTATGACATTTGTTTAATCACACATCGATTGCCTATATTTTTTCATGAATAACAAACTACTCTGAATCACAAATTGGTCTCAGGCTTTTCGACTTCCATTTATGACAGCGCGCGTTCTTGACGTCACATTTGAAGTAAAAGGGCCTGTTTCTTGAATGAATGAGGGTTGGAGCTCGCGGTAGCTCCTCTTTGAAGTGGTCCGAACCTGAGTTCTGATAGTAATTCCCACATCAGACCTTATGGATCCAGATCTGACAAATGTTTTCATCTTTCGGGAAGACAAAAAATAAAACTCTAGTGGTATTTTCTGGCCAGTTTGAACAATTGATTCCAACAAACTAAACTATATTGTACCAGTATTTCCCCACTCACTGATGAATTACTGAATGCTCGTGAACCTCAGTGGCTCTGTCGACGTCACACATCAATCAGGGGGATCATGGAAAAAGCCAAAAACAACAGAGTTGTCATAGATTCCAGTATTTTTGAGTTTTGGTTCTTTGTTTCTGTATTTCTGGTTATCTTGTTTTAGTTTAGTCTTTTGGCTTTCTCTGTTTCTTTTGTCACCATTCATTCCTCCCCAGTATTTTTCCGGTCACGCCTGCCACGCCCACCTCACCTGCTTCTTGTCAGATCCGCAGCTGCAACCAATAATCAAATCTCCCTCTGCCTTTAAAACTGGTCTCTGTTTCTTCATTCCTCACTGGTTCATTCCGTTCCTTTTGCCAAGTTTGTTGTTCCATGCCTTGCTTTTGCCTTGCCTTGCCTTGCCTTGCCTTGCTTTGCCTTGCTTTGCCTTGCTTTGCCTTGTCTTTTTGGATTTTGTGTTTGTTGTTCTTTGCTGCCACGCCAGCCTTTTGTTTTGTTAATATTTTATTTTAATAAATTAGTTTCATTTTTAAGATGAGTCTGCGTTCTGGGTTTGCCTCCGTCTTCCCCCCTACTAACACGAGTGGTTTCTTATATCAGGGGGATCACGGAAAAAGCCAAAAACATATGTATATATATATATATATATATATATGTGTGTGTGTGTGTGTGTGTGTGTATATTTTACAATAGGGATATTTTATCATTTTCTTTCAACTGATAATGGCATCAAAACACTTTTCAGTTCAGCTTTAAGAAACCTGACCTGGATTCAGGAGCTTTGGCCAGTTTTAGACCTACATCCACTCTCCAATTCATCTCAAAAATTCTTGAGAAAATAGTTGTAAATCAATTGGGTGAACATCTGGACAGAAATAATTTGTTTGATGAGTTTCAGTCAGGCTTTAGTGTTCATCATGGCACTGAAACAGCACTGGTGAAAGTTATTAATGATATCCTCATGGCCTCAGACAGTGGACTTGTGTCCATACTTGTCCTGTTAGATGTCAGTGCTGCATTTGAAACATTGATCACAATATTCTATTACAGAGCCCATTGATCACAATATTCTATTACAGAGGCTTCAACATGATATTGGGATTACAGGAATGGGTCTAAAATGGTTTAAATCATATTTATCTAATAGATTCAACTTTGATCATGTTTATAATAAATTTTCTTCATAGACCAAAGTTATTCATGGAGTTGCTCAGGGTTCAGTGCTTGAAGCAATACTCCTGACTTTATATATGCTTCCATTAGGTAAAATTAGTAGACAGAATAATGGATAAATTTCTCTTGTTATGCTGACAATACTCAAATCTCAGATACAAGTTTCCTATTCATGAAACTTGAATATAATCAGTTACCTGCAAACACTTTGCTCTCAGACTGCAGGTTTACCTCTGGTTTCCAGAGTTTCTAAAATATGATTAGACTAAGCTATAGGCTTAGACTACTGGAGGAAATACTGACCACATTTCCTCCCTTTGCTACTGTTACTCTCTCTACTCTTGATTTGTACATGCTATTATTGCTATCATTAATTTGTGTCTTTCTTTGTTTTTCCTTCTATAGAAGCTACACCTGGACCAATCCTTCTGTGTTTGCTGTGTTTGTCAGTGTCACTTTACTGTGTGAGGCAGATGGCTGCTCATCCTGTGCCTGATTCTGCTGAAAGATTCTTCCTGTTCCTTACCACTGATGCAAGCGTCTTTGCTCAGGATGAGGATTGTGACAAACTGAAGAATAAACACTTTTGGCTATTAGACAACTTTTACTAATTGGCATTTTATAATTTATTGTGTGTGAATGCATTCATTCTTTTATATTAAGAATTGAATTGACTTTATTAGTTCTTTTTTAAACCTTTATTTAATTTTATTTAGACAGGTAATCTATGTGAGACAGGTAGTCTCATTTACAAGAGAGACCTGAAACACAGACACAGAACATATTTAAATCTGGATCTGAATTTAATTCATGGTTTTTCGACATAATGATTTTATTGTGAATTGATGCTGTGTACATAAACTGAATTCAACTGAATTTAACGCAACCCTGATGTACTTCTCTAAAAGTTTCTCGCAGACCTGTGTGGAGAGTTCCTTGGTCTTCATGCTGTCTCTTGATTGGTGGTAGATTTTACTATTTATAGGTATTGCACTTGTATTTATAATACATATATATTAAATAAATAAGTATGTCACTTGATTTGTTCTATATGGGCGGTTCCACTTTCAATTCAAGCTCGGGTCCTCTACCAGAGACCTCAAAGCTTGAGGGTTCTACGCAGTATCTTAGTTGTTCCTATGACTGCGCTCTTCTGGACAAAGATCTCTGAGGTTGTTCCTGGGATCTATTGGAGCCACTCTTCCAGTTTTGGGGTCACAGCGCCGAGTGATCTGATGACCACTGAGACTTTTGACTTTCCACAACTTCTCCATTTCCTCTCTCAGCTCTTGATATTTCTCAAGCTTCTCGTGCTCCTTTTTCCTGATGTTACAATCGCTTGGAATTGTATATATATATAAACTGAGGTCATTTTACATTTAAATTGTCGCAAGGTGGATCTTATCTTTGGGGCTTCAAAGCAACTGGGAAAGCGAATACATTCACACACTCCACTTTCCAGTAATACATTTTTTTAACATTATTTTATGAACAATTTTTCCCCAGTTTACTTCTATAGCTTTGAGTATTTTATGTAGGTTTCTTACTTGTATTGAATTACATTTTTTATTAATTAAATTCCTAATTGTAAGACAACAACATAAAAAATTGCAAAGAAGGTAAATACTTTTGAAAACCACTCTAAAAGTCAAATCAGGATTTATGTGTGTGCTTATACCCCATATTGTACCTATTATGGAAAAAAGAAAGTTTCCTCTTTTTCAGTTAGAGCTTTATTTATTAGAACATCTTTACTAGGCCCTAAAACTGTTCAAAGATAACTTTAAAATTACAAAAACCCGAAACAGGTTCCACTATGCTAATAACTAACAACACCAGCTGTTGAGGAAGCAAGCAATGAGAGAAGGTCTTTTGACCAGATATTATCAATCTAATCTGAAAGACTCCTTTGACAAGGGCACTGTGCTTGATCCACAGTTCAAGACACTTGCTTGCCTGGATACAGTCCTATGTCTGGGACTCTACAAAGATATTTTCATCACAGAAATTCCAAGCAGAACAATATGTATTATATATTAAAATTGTACTGATTGATATTGTATTTGGTTTTGTCAATTTGCATAAAAGTGAGACCAGCAAGACTACAAAGACCAATCTATTAAGCTCATCACATCCTAATCCGGTATCTACCTCTCCACTCAAAAGGTCAGCAAAGTCAGAGGTTTTTGGTTCATTCTTCAAAAGTATTAACAAGGACCAGCTTGATTTGCAGCAGCATTTCAAGGATGAGGTGTATGCCTACAAGTAAGGAGTGAATTCAACCTTCTTGTGTCGGGTTTGGTGGAAAGTGAGGCAAACTCAATACACAGACTCATACTGAAAGCTCCAGGAGTAAACTAATTTATTTAATAGAACAAAAAGGAACAAAAACAGAAGTTGACATGGCAGCAAAACAAAACTAAATACAAAATAATAACAAAGTCCAAGGTTACAAAAAACACGAGGACAAGACATGAGGGGAAAACCAGACATCACATGAAAGCAACCATGATTTTGATATTAAATCCAGATTTAAATTCATTTGTCTATAATATTGTTGCACTGACAAAATCTAACCAATTATTTATGTAAATAAAGACTCTGCAAGCCCATTCATTTCTGCATGTTTCTAACTGATTAACTTTAGGAGACACTATTTGAGATGGCCATTAGCACTAACCAACCTTAGCAAACTCAAAAATGGCTATAATACGGTCAAACTATAACAGATATGGAGCTTATACTTTGAGAACTAACTGACTGCATGGAATCTATCTCTAAACCTTGCCATTAAGTATTGAAGTAAACTCTGTCTGTTTGTTAGCAAAATATGAACCACTGGATAGATTTTAGTTTAGGATTTTAACACTTTCAGAAAATAAACACTGAGTGTACATCTACAGCAGAAAAATGTTTTGTGTCAACTCAATTCACTACAGGCAACTGACATCAGAAAACTCAAATTTAATTTAACGCAACCAGTGATACAAATATTGAGGTAATCCTTTGTGTGGTAGTAGCTGACCATCACTAACATAATCTGAGAGCTACCATATATTGGCACAATTTTTTTAGCTTAAAACTTTGGCATTAACTGTTGGAGTCAACTCTGTTTGATTGTTAGCATAAAATCTTGTGAACCACTGCACATGAATGAATGAAATTCACAGAAAGTAATCACTGGATTTCCTGTACACTCACTGATAACCTTTTGGAGCCAACCAAATTCAAAATGGCTGACACAGGTAGTTAAACTGAGCCACTACAAAAATGGCAAAATTTGTCAAATTTATAGATATTAAGCAAAAGTTTGATGTGGTCGTAGTTGATAGTCAATTACAACACATACTTTGAGTAATGAAACATCTCATAAGATCTCCCAGTACTGCATGAGGTCATGCATAACATCATTTACAAGGTTTGACCAAGACAGCTATAATTCTGTACCTTCTCTTTATAAGTATGATCCTAGCCTAACTCTTTGGCATGAAAGGCGGTGGGCGATATGCATTCCTTTAACAAATGCTTGGCGTTCATTATTACCTTGTTTTGCCATCTAACAAGTTGAGCACTTTGAGTTGGTCTGCCCTGAAATAACAAATTACACAATCCAAATGCTTTAAAATCATTGATTGATACATTGTTGCTGTTTTTTGTTGTTGTCATTTTTGTTTGTTTTGAATTTGTGAGGCTTTTATTTTATTAAAACAGCTTGTTTAAGAAAATAAAATTATCTTGTCTTTTGTGCACTGCACAGGAGAGATACCCTCCTGAGTTAAACAATAAGACACTTTTATTCAGAATATGTTTTTAATAAATTTATTTTTACTTGAATAGATTTTTGTACTGCTAGCTTTACATGTACTTAAGTAAAATGTAATCAGGACAACTGTACCTTTACTTTAGTACATTTTCCTTCCACTTCTGATCATATGCACGTGTCTCTGCATGCCCTGTGTATAGCCCCATAACTTTCTTTCTTCATTCTTTCTTTTTTTCTTTCTAGCACATGCACCATCTGTTTCTTCCATCTGTGTAGCAGGCAGCAGAATGAAAGGAACTGGGAAACATTAAACACAGATCACCTTCACACTACTGCTGTGCGTGTATGTCATCATGTTCATACATACTGTATGCTTTATAGCACATGTGAGTGTGATTTCACGTGTGTGTGGGTGTGTGGGTGTGTGTGGGGGTGTATGTATGTGTGCCACAGAGGGATGATGGCATTGCTATCAAAGGGTGGTTCATGAGGAGGTCAGCCACACAAACACACATGCTGACTGGCTGCAGAAAGATGAATGACAGTCTGAGGATTCCTACTGCTTTGGTAGGGAAATGTGTGGAGCTGAAGTAGTCATGGTAACACACACAGAGACATCCAGACACTGGCATACATAAATGCAGCTTTTATAACGGGTCTATTGATTCAATCAAAACAGTTCAAGTCTGTGCAAAACTCACACATGCAAAAATAAAGTCATTCACGTTTTTGAGTAAAGTACAGGTAACATTAAATGTTGCTTGTTACTGTGTTAGACTACTGCCATTAAAAGGTAACACATTTTTAAAAGCATCCTACTTCCTGTAAAAAGCTACTTTTGTGTGATAATAAGCATCCATCCATCCATTTTCATCTTTACCCGCTAGTTCCTATTCAAGGTTGTGGGGAGCTGGTGTGTACCTCCAGCAGCCATTGGAAAAAAGGTGAACTGCACACCTCCATCACAGGGATATATTCACTTTCACACTCACACCTAATGACAATTTAGAGTTGCAGTTATCCTAGCATGTATGTTTATGTACTGTGGAAGGAAGTACCTAGGAAAAAAAAGCATGCATATAAAAGGAGAACATGTAAATCCCATATAGAGTTGAACCTGCAACCTTCTTTCTGTGAGGCAACAGTGCTAATTAACTGTGCAGTTATTTACTAAACAAGAGAACCTTATTGTACTTCCACACGCAATGGATTTAGGTACTAATGAGCTTGTTGATGTAGTTCAAGTTCAAGAAAAATAAATATTAAATTGTACAAAAACTGTAACTGAACAAAACAGTTTATAAAACAGTGGAGTTAATAGGACTTTGTGTTTCAGTCCCTGTAGAAAAAAAGATAATTTGAGCCAAAATATAGGAACCACTCATTCAAAAAACTTTAAACACTACTACAAATACTACTGACAATTCATTCAGTCTCTGGTAGATTAAATGAACCTTAAGAATAATGAATAATACACATTGTAAGATATCTTGCATTTCTGAGTTAAGGACACTGTATACTAACTTTTTCAAATAGCAACTGATTAGCTGAATAATCAGCAACATGCTTGTCAGCTGTTTTTTTTCTTTGTTTGTTTGTCTAATTTATTTTTTTCTGGTGTGAAAGTAATATATATATATATATATACATATATATACTTTTTTTTTTTTTTACTAAATGCTAATCTATGCCTCATTTGAAAGTATTTAAACCTACTCACAATACGATGTGTTAGTCTTGCCCAAAATTTAAACTAATCCTATTACTTCCACAAAGTAGACCCTCTGCTTCTTATTGATGCAGCTAAGGTGCATATGTTCATGCACAGCTGTAGGACTGGAAACTTTGTTGTAAGAAACAAAAATAAATGACAAAGTGGGAATGTGAAATGTGCCAAAATGTAACAGTAAAAAATTATGTTTTCAATTAAAATGTTGACATTAAGACTGTTGTATTTATTAACAAAAAAACATACCATTCATTTCGAGTGAATTAGACTCAACATTTTGTCACAAAGGGCATTTTATCCTCTAACTTGTTTCACTGTAATGATTGGTTTGGATCCCACTGCTTCTGTTTTTAAAACAAAAGTTAACACCTAAGTATTATTTTTGGAACCATAGTGTTTTCCAAATGTGTAATGCATCAACCAAAAATTAGTAAAAAAAAAAAAACTGCAAAGCTTTCTGTATAAACCATATTTTATTATGTATTTAAACACTCAACTATAATGTTATCCTAACCTCCACCAAGTATTTCTAATGTGTAGTGAAGCAGTACAGTAAATAATAATATGAATACTACTACTACTACTACTACTAATATTACAAATAATAATAATAATAATAATAATAATAATAATAATATGAAAAAAGCAGCCTCTGTGACAGTGCTGTGGTTAACACATCATGGTCTTCATTTTGATTTTTTTTTTTTTGCATAAATTGCATGTTCTCTGCACACAGCACAGTTTTGGTCCATGTAGTCTAGTTTCTTCTTACATTGCAAAAACATGCATGTTAGTTTATCGACTATAAATTTGTCATGAATTGAAGAATAATGGCATTAAAGACATCTAAATGCAGGGCATGGATGCAGAAGACTGAATGTGATAAGTATGCAACAAGTGTAGACAAAGGTATTAATCCAAAGGCATGCATGCTACAGACTTGAGTTTCAAATTCCAGATGCACAGAATGTTTTAAATTATCCGCCACCATTTCCATCATTTCCTTTTTTACTTCATGCTCACTTGAGATTCCACACTCTTAGATTTGACATATGACTGGTTAGGTTTGCACATTGCAAAATACAGTACACCTGGTTAGGATTAGACTTTATCATATCAGCTCCTTTCATAAAACACTTTCAAGCTAGGCCTGAGATGCCTTCTGTCTGTCTCAAAGTAATTTATAAAATGACCAAAGCAGCATGGGGGGTTGAAGTCAACCTCCTACTGTTAAGCTTCTGAGCTTCCAAGAAGTGACAGAACTGTTATGGTTAATATACTGCATGTAAGAGCTTGAGACATTGTGGTTTGATGGCGTGATGGCATGATAACAGACAGTCTGTGTGACCAGCCAGCCTTGGAATTTGGAACAGGAAATGTCCAAAACACACTGCTGACCTATATTCCACACCTCCTTCGGTTCCGCAATGCCAGCTTCAAATAATTCACTGGGCAGCGACTATTTGTACCCACCCCATCAGTTTCCCCCACATTTATGATTTGATCTGCTGGAGCACACTTTTAAAATGCAGATAGGCAGATTTGGACTAGTTTTTTAAATACTTTTTTTTCATTTGTTTGTGTTTTAGATCTGGATGTTCGGGGCTGTTACCTCAGATTGTTTCTTGCCCTAAGGAGACCTCCTGTGCAGGTGTCAAAACACACTTCAAGCATTCTAGAATTCCTGGAACTCACTTAAGAAGAGTTCAAGATGCCCACGACAACACTGCAACTGCTTTGAGAAAAAATTATTTGAACATGTTGAAAATTCAAGCAACAAGACTCCGAGCATTTGCCACTAATTCGAGAAAAATGAGATCCTTGCAAAGGTTTCAAGGCATTTTTGAGATTCCCTTATAAGTGTTGTTTGCAAAGTAGTTGCCAACACTTGCAGCCCAGTAAGATAAAGTAAGTGATTGTTGAGGTGGCCTAAAGAGCAGCTTTGTCTTTGCAAGCGTATCACAAAACTATTTAGTGAAAAGTGTTTTTTGTTGAGGGCTTTGTGGTTTACTTTTTATTTATTACGCTTGTGGCTTTTATAATTTCGCATAGATTTAGCATGCTAGTTTGATAATGATTTAGAGATGTGGGTAAATGTATTTTTTTGGTGAGAACTGGGTGCGAGTGTGTGCAGCCTCCAAGTGAACTTTGCCTTCTGTTTGACAGCAGATCAGCAGACTGGCTTGAGTTTGACCTCTGACTGCTAACTTC
Organism: Kryptolebias marmoratus; assembly: GCF_001649575.2. Lineage (NCBI taxonomy): Eukaryota > Metazoa > Chordata > Actinopteri > Cyprinodontiformes > Rivulidae > Kryptolebias > Kryptolebias marmoratus. Next base: position 21,037,283 of record NC_051441.1, read on the forward strand.
TCTGTGACTCCTTACAACACACAGCTTGATGTGTGTGTGTGTGTGTGTGTGTGTTGGTGGGGGGGTACATAAGACATGTCAGTTTCTACTGAGTACTGAGTTCTACTGCAGCATTTTCAAATAAGATTCTAATAAACGCTGTTCAGCCTACCACATGTGTCAGATGTGTTTGTGTCGCTGAATGCAACTCGTTTCCGACCCAACATCTGCATCACATAAACACCTCAGTGTGTGTGTGTGTGTGTACCTCAAGCCTTTGATTGTGAGTGTGTGTATACACTGATCTCACTGTGTATTTCTTCCCATATATCATCTTGTGCTATTGTGTGAGTGTTTCTTCACAGCAACTGAATATGACACTTCTGGCGTTCCAAACTCCTCATACTCTCTGAGGGTGATGAAATGAATATCTGAGTTTCTCTTTTTTGTCTGAAGTTTTGTTTGTGTGTGTGAGAGACAGAGAAAGAGAGTTTGTGTGTGTCTATGCCATTCCTTCAACATTCCTGCTGAGCAGATCAAAGGTCACTCCTAGGACAAACCAGGGTATATGTCTGTGAGTGTGTTTGAGAGTGAGACAGAGTGTGTGTATGTATCTGCGTGTGTATGTGTAAGTGCACGTGGGGCCTCCACTGTCCAAGATGAAGAATGGTGAGAGGGAGGTGAAGGAGAGGTGAGAGGGTAACAGGGAGGGGGTCAGCCTGCGGTCAAATACAAATGCCTCCTCCCGTTGTTTTCTCCTGTCATGGAAACTGAAACACCAGAGCTGTGAAGAGCAGCCACTGTTGTGCTTCATGGAGGTCTTCGCTAGTTCTTCTTCTCCTCTTCCTCTCCTCTTTCTTTTGCACAACGATCAGTAGAGATAATTCTGCATTTTTGTTTAAAATAATGTAATTTGGTGATCTGGCCGAGTTGTGTTTGTCTCTTGCCTGCTCTCTCTCTCTCTCGCACACACACACACAGACATGCACGCACACACAGACATGCACGCACACACAGAGCCATGACCCAGAAAGTGACCCTGAACAGTAATGGATAAAAAATGAGAGTGACCTTTAACACTCCTCTTCTCTCTCTTTCTTCCCTTCACTTTGCCTCCCGTTCACCTACAGTAAATTCCCTCCTTCCCTCTCCCCATATCCTTTGCTCAGTTTTTTTTTTTTTTTTTTCTCAGTCATTCCTTCTTCTTTTTTTTCTTATGTTAAAATTTGGAACAACAACAGTTACTGAGGGAAATCAACAGAAAGCCAGAGTAAAAGAAAAAAAACAAAGTTATTACTCTGAATCAAATGAGATAAAAATGTGTTTTTAAATCTATTTTTTTCTTTTCACACGTCTTTCCTCTGTGTTCATTGAGAGAACAATAAAAAAGGTTCCGTACAATGGCTGTTTTATAATATTATTCAGAATATTGCATAAGTGTGTGCTTTCAGATAACTATTTTAATGATAACTAGCATTAATTTTTTGACCTAAAAACTAACAAAAAAAAGTAACTTGCTGATCTGTTTTTATCTTTAATGGTGATTATCTACATGGCATTTAATGTGTTTTGGACTTGTTTTGATAAATGAATATACAAAATAAGATGTACTGAACAGAGAGTCAACAGAATACATGAAGTTAAATTTAAATTTAGCTGGATATATTTATATTTTGATGTATATAATATGTTAAAAATTAACTAAATTAATTTCAACATTATTTACAGAAAGATAATAAAAACAATGTTTCACTATTTGGTGCTATGCAAATAAAATAAATTGTTCTGAGTAATCAAAATTTGATTTCTCACAACTGCACACACCAAATGCAATTACATTCACACTTCCTTTGTTTTGTTTTGTTCAGCAGGTTTTATGCCACCTGCTGGATGAAAACAGTAACAGTCCTCATGTGTTCACTGCAGTAGAATGACTCACTGACCCAGAAACGTCTGAACTGTAAACATATACACGAGAGGTCAAAGGTCAGAGTTGATCTGGAAGGACAGAGGAACTGCTCCTATTGTTTCTGGTGTTATTTTTTTCACCAGGAAGAGGGAACACACCTCCAGGCCCAAAGAAGATGTCATGTAGACCTGCCATTCAAGCCCAGACCACTTTAGCCAGCTAAACAAGCTAAGAGAGAGACCTTCCTTAAATTTCACTGGTAAGTTCTAAAAACTTTAAAAAGAATTGTGACAAATTTCACCAAAGAACATTATATTACCGAAATCTGAGGGGGAACATTTCGTAAGACATATTTTCTTATTTACAACATTGTGAAATTATATTTTGTTGGTTCAAATTATCATTAGTAAACATGAATGTGATTGCATGAGTACATTAACTGAATTTAAAAAAAGCCACCAGTCTGATTACATGTACACAGCACCTTGTGCTTTAGTCTTTAGTTTAGTTATCTGAGAGAGATTCAGAGTAGAGCCATTGCTCCTCCACATCGAGAGGTAAGGCTGCCCCTGGAAGACTCCCTAAGGAGGTGTTTTGGCCATGTCCAACTGGGAGGGGACCCCAGGGAGGACCCAGGAAACGTTAGAGAGACTCTCAGCTGGCGTGGGAACGCTTTGGAATCCTCCTGGAGGAGCTGGAAGGCGTGAGTGTGGAAAAAGATGTCTGGGTCTCCCTACTCAAGCTGCTGCCCCTGCGACCTGACTCCAGAACAAGCTACCGATAATGGACAGATAAATTATTATTTTTATTCATGGTAAATAAAGAAAAAATTACAATAGATAAGTGTAAGTGAAGAGTTAACATTATCAACGCCTTTTTATGAAAATCTATGTAACTGTTTATTTGTAAAGAAACAAGGGCTTTAGCCTTGTACATTATAGACTAAGCCGGGGGCAACCCGCGGCTCTAGAGCCGCATGCGGCTCTTTGGCACTGCCCTAGCGGCTCCCTGGAGCTTTTTCAAAAATGTTTGAAAATGGAAAAAGATGGGGGAGAGAAATGTATTTTTTGTTTTAATATATGTCTCTTTTACATGGACCCTAATTCAGAAGTCCGGCTCTACTCCGTTCTACTCGGCTCGGCTCGACAAAGAATGCATCGCATTCACACCGGCCAGGTTGGTCAGGAGCAGAGGAACGCCTTCTCGTATTGTGGGCGGCATTGCATCTGGTCACACCCACGACCAATGAGTGAACAGGAGCTAAGCTTGCGCTGCCCACGAAGCAGGGCCGACCCGGCTGGCCGACTCAGGTATATATTAGCCTATCAGATAGGCTAATATAGCTAATATAGATACATACAGCATGTGTTGCCTTCATTATAAGGCTTATATAAGGCTTTTAATTTTTTGCGGCTCCAGACATATTTGTTTTTTGTTTTTTTTGGTCCGATATGGCTCTTTCAACATTTTGGGTTGCCGACCCCTGGACTAAGCTAATTTGCATTGTTTTCTTTGCATATTATATAAAATACTTAAAAGTTATCTGTAGAAGCATAAAAACACAATGGACTTCACTGATCTTTTTTAAGTTTATATTTAGATCTCGGTGAATTAGATGCATTTTCAAGGTTTAAACTGAGCCCTTATCAATATGAAAACCCTATACTTCCAACTTTTTCCTTAGCCAACTCATCATGGGGTACCTAAAAAGTTATATTCTTTTTCCCTTCCTTGTGAGGTTCAGGATGATTATATGCAGTAGTAGGCCATCAGGGACAGCCTTCTCTCCTGGCCTAAACATTCAGTGATCAGAATTAGTAACAAAGAAATCTGCCTGTAGGACTTCAGACACATGAGTGCAAATAAATGCAATCTACACTGTTGCTTAACCAATCAAATTTTGTCCATGACCTTCAACACTGACGTGGTCACAGCTGAGTGTAAAGGTCAGCTTTTCAAAGTTTGAGCCCATAGTTCTCAACCTAAACAGGTTGGAATGCTCCCTCCAGGTCGGAAGTGAGTCTTTGCCTTAGGTGGAGGAGTTCAGGTACCTGGTTGTCTTGTTCATGAGTGATAGGAGGATAGAGCAGGAGATGGATCAACAGATTGGGATCTTGTTCCCCGTAAATAGGAGTGTTGCTTCGGTCGGTTGTGGTGAACAAAGCGCTAAGTCAAAATGCAAAACTCTCAATTTACTGGTCCATCTACAATCCACCTATGGTCATAGGGTATGGCTCATGACCAAAAAAACAAAATCCCAGATATAAGTAGCTTAAATGAGATTACTTCATAGGGTGGTCAGGCTCAGCCTTAGAAACACGGTGAGGAGATCCGTCATCCATGGGGAGCTCAGAGTAGATTTGCTGCTCCTTCACCTTGAAAGGAGTCAGTTGAGGTGGATATCTATTATCCATGTTGTAAATCTACAAATAGTTTGAATAAAGAACATGCAAGAACATAAAGGTGAAGCTATCAGTTGCAATGTGAAGAACTCATCTGCTGATGACTACCAGCCTATCCAAACCATTTAATGATCAGATTAGTAGACTTCATGAGTACCATTTAAGATTTCTTTGGAAAGGGGTCTTAATAAAATTTTTAAAAGATCCAAGCGGGAGCCATAGTTTGATATGGTGGTGATTCTATAATTTTTGCCATTGGTTGTACAAGAGGTCTTACTGTATTTAATCCTAAGCACTAAAACAAATCATAAACACCCAGCAGTTGCAAAGTGGCTATGACCACTTAAGTAGTCAAGTTAAATGTAAGAATGGAGGGCGAAAAATTCACCAACAAGAGATTTACAAGCTTATAGTCAAGAGATTTACAAAGCAAAGTCAGCTGGAGCAACCTAAAAAGAAAAAGTCAAATAGATTATAGTTCACTTTCTTTTTCAGTTAAAAAAAGAAAGTAAACCATAATCAATTGATAGTACTTTTATGTCTTTATGTTAAGCATAAAGAAACAGCCTGATGGTTGGCTATGCTATATAAATAAATTAGATTTGACTTGACTAAAATCACCTACCAGTTTCTCAGTAAATACCAAGATTTGTCTCTTCTGTGGAAGCTATTTTTATTTTATAAAAACGACTATGTGGTTTCAGAAAGTGTGAAAAGACTGTTTCATAGTTAGGCACAGTTGCTTACTGGAACCTTGTCTTGGCAGATATACTGTGACTTTGTGAATGAAGTGTCATTTAAATGTTCCTTTCACACTGCACAAACTATAATTTTAAACTAATCTTTTTTAAGAACTAAATAATGGAACTAAACAATATATTTCAAACTGAAGAAGTAAAATGAGGGATATATATATATGGTCTCTTTATATAATTGCCTGAGAAAGGCCTATGAGTGAAACACATCTAAGTAAGGGACATAAAAAAAGCTCACCATTAAACACCTTATTCAATTTGGAAGCACCATGTCACCAGAATAACCTGCTATGATAAGACAAACCACAAAAACTCAAAGATAAAGAAAGAAAGACATTGTTTGGGAAAAAAATGACCTAAGAGACCAACTGTAGACTGAGCTCCTTCCATAGTGATGCTGCTACAGCCTGGACTAATAGGGAACTTCTCGTGATGCACTGAGCACCTTCCCTCTACTTTTATTGCTCTCACTGTCAATGCATTAGTATGCCATTATTGTTTGTCAATAATGGCAAGTCATTAACTTTGTGTCTCTTCCTTAATTATCCCTGGCTCCAGGGCTCTATGTGTTTGTTCTGCACTTACTGCACACCTCAACTTATAGAGTGTTTATTTGTAGTCTTTCTTCTTCCATCTATCTTAATCTCTCTCACTCGTGCCTCTAAAACAAAATCAGAATATATTTAACTTTGTTTACACAGAAATCCACCAAGAGAGAAGCTTTTCTAATTTTAACATATCATTAAAAGCCAACATAGAATGTATATTTTTTTTGTCATATCACTATTTGTTGTCAGTAAACCTACTTATATGGTTACAGTTGTATTTAAAAACTGTTTAAACAACTTGACTTTTTGTTGATTTGTTGGCAGTCTTTTTTTTTTTGCAAAATATGTTGCTGTTAATAAATTTAAAATGTACATAATTAGAATAACTTAAAATTCTAAGCTGACTTCAATGTGTGTGTATTGGTTGCCTTGGGTGTCTCTTTGTTGGCCCTGTGATGGCCTAGCAACCTGTTCAAGGTGGCCTCTTGCATTTTGACCCTCTCATCCATGAACAGGATGAGGTATGTACATAACATGAATTAAGTCATTTCAACAACAAACAAACAAAAAAATCTTATTGTACTATTTACTAGTTGATTCTGAAATGACAAAACCAGCTGATGAAACAAGCAGTATTAATCGTGCTGCATTTCATTTGTACTCTAAAGACAAAATTTTCATCTTTCAAGTTAGAAAAATCAATTGAATTGCCCCCCAAAAGTCAAATTTCCCAACTCAGAAGATTAGACATTCTTTACCTTAAAATCCAATAAGGCTGTCTCAGACATGAAAAGTTGTGATAGCTGCAGTAATAACAATTTTATTTTCACTTCTGTTAGGTTGTATTACAGTAAATCAGTTACACACATAGTGCTGTTCAACCACTATAGTGAAGATGTTGCTTCAGTGTTTGAAAACGTAGAAATCCATAATGGTAGTTAACTTGGTCATTGAGCAGAACAATTAACAAATCTTGCTGGTTTTCTGACTTGCAGCTGAAACATAATGTATTCATAATTGATGTCATTCACAGATCTGAGCTCCAACTTCCAATGTAAATAAAACACTGAAGAATTATCTTATTTCTTGAAGGGCTATTCACTTGTTGCCTTGATGCATCGTTAGCGCTTAAAATATATGATTATATTTTTTTACCACTCATGGATTTACAGTACATGATTCATTGATGAGCTAATTAAAAGGTTATTTTTGCGCCACCAAAACACCTACTCCCTTCCACTGATTTAGAACCTCACTGAGCTCTGTTGTAGTTTGTTGAAAACAAAGACAGTTATAGCAAATTCAGAGTGGAATCCTTCAAACGTCTGACTGCAAAAAACACAACTCTTCCTATCTTCAAAATGCTCTGATCCTATCATCTTGCCATAGCAATTTGAAATGAATAAGAAAATTATGAGAATAAGCTATCCAACCTTTACAATCCTATATATCTCAGGACTTGAGTTCCCAAGTTATCTAATCTGTAATAAATCATAAATTTTAAGCTCATTTGTTTGCATCATGCTGTTCGAGTGTCATCTGAAGGTTGTCTGAATTGTTCAATGCTGGCATACCTCTTTAGCTGTTAGGTTGGCAAATTGTGTGTGTAGGATTTCAACTGCCTGCAGTAACATAAAAAAAAATGTTAAAAATCTAGCATTTATCTTCTTTTTATTCTTAACTTTTTATTCTTCTTTTTGTTTTATATAAGTGTTCCATGTTTGTGTAGGACATTGTTCTAGGTTCTACAAATGTATTTGTACTATAAATGTACCTGTTGGTGGCAACACAACCAAGAAGTCTTAAACTTGTATTTTAAGTTTGTTTGAATGAAGTTTGTTTCCTGTGTGGGGTCTTCTGGGTACTCAAGCTTCCTCCCAACAATGAGGCTACTTGCTGTTTTATTGGTTATGCATCTCCTTCTGAGATGAGCAGGTCATTTGTCCAAGATTATAAGTCTCACATCTTTGGATACTGCTCCCCCATAGCTTATATCAACAAAGAACTTCAGTTGGATAGGTTTCATTGACAAATGATGGCTCTCCACACTTAATGAGAGAAACCCTCATTGTTAGTGCTCAATAAAAAATGTTTCACTAATTCTACACTGAATAAACAGACTTAAAATGAATTAAAGGATTACATGCCTTGCATTTCTTGAAGGAATTTATATCACCTGCTGCCTTTCATACATGAGTTTAGGACTGAGACTGTCTTATTATGAAATGACAAATTTGCAGCTGTTTTGGTGAAACCTTAAAAATACTGTTATGCATAATCTTATGCAGTATTGCCAGATGTTATGCCCAGAGTGTGATCTGAATGACTCTCAGCTACAACCCCAGCAAATTTTAACTCAATATCTGTTGAATTTATTGAGTTACAGCCATTTTGTATTTTATAACGTCAGTTGGTTGTGACAGCCATTTTGAATTGGGTTGGCTCCTAAGATTAATTAGTTGTAGATCTACATTCAATGATTCTTTCCATTTAGTTTTATTGAAATTGTCCAGTGGTAATGAAACATTTTGCTCACAATTTTCAGTAAGGAGCTATCTGTTAGCATTCAGGATATGTTTTGGAAATCAGCCTCAACTCCTACAATATCCAATTTTTAGGTTAATATCTATGAAAAAATTGACTTTTTTAAAGCTACTTTGTGTTGGGTTGACTCCAAAGGTTTTTCTGTGGTGGATGTATATCCACTGATTATTTACGGCAAGTTTCCTTAGAATTCATGCTTTATGAGAAATTTGCTTTTAACCTTTTGGTGCCAGGCAATAATTAAAGCCAAAGATAAATCAAAAAAGCAGCAGAGATAAAAAGTATAAAATAAAAATTACTTTTTCAAGTTTTCTTTTTTTAACAGCTTTTCCTCATGTGCCTCTGTTACTTTTCTGTCTCTTCCACTCTCCTTCTCAGCACTGCTGTGTTTATAGCCACAGCAACAGCAAGATTATTGTTAATGTTCACAGAAGAGATGCGAGTGCTGTAATGGCCGGTGGTGGTCTGTGACCATGACTACTGGCTGGTTCCTACACAGACATGTGCACACATATTTGTTAGATGAAAGCAGTGTGTACTTCTTTCATTCAAATCCACTTTGCATTGATTTTTCAGTTAGGTAAAAATGCAACAACTCTGTGTCTCTACCTCTATGGCTCCACCTAAATCAATCACACACATGCACTCATGCACACAAATACAAATAGACAGACATAGTGTTTTGGGCCAGTGGCCTGCCTGAGTGACGCCAGACATTCACACACCCCATAGAGTGTCCTTGACGCCAGACTGGTAGCACTGTATTGGGTCAGTATTGAACTCAAACACTAAGTAACTTCATGACTGCCTGTTTTCTTCCCTAATTTCCATCTGGTGCTCTGTCTCTCAGTTCTCTGTCTCACTCTGTTTTTGAATAAAGATAGATCATGTTCTGCCTATATGTTTATGTATGTGTTTGTTTGTTCCTTTGTACACTTTGAATTTTAGGTATTTCCTCTTTGGGTGAGACTATAACAAGGTATAGCCTCTCTGTCATTGACATAATAGTGGCGGATGGTCTCCTGAGGGATCTCCTCCAAGACCTGGACTAAAGCATCCGCCAACTCCTGGACAGTCTGTGGTGCAACGTGACGTTGGTGGACGGAGCGAAACATGATGTCCCAGATGTGCTCAGCGGTCCTGCTGCTGGGTTGGTGCCCTCCTACGGCCTCCTCCATGTCCCCTGGTGTACTGGCCTGTCTCCTGGTAGCAGGGGTGCCATATAGGGGGGAAAGGTTAGGACGATTCCAAGGGCCCAGGACCGACAGAACCTTTTTTTTTGTTGTTGTTGAGACAGTGTTTCAATAAATAATATTAAGTATCTATGTTCCTTGCCGTTCTTTGGAGCTAGAAGACATTTTTACCATTCCATGATGTCCAAAAAGCAAACGTCCATTTCTAAAGTGATTTTGATATTGAACAAAAGTGAGGTCATTTTGGTAAACAAATAGATGGTTAATATGGGCCAATAACTTAAATATTTGAGAAGTATTTGAACACCCAGAAACAATACAAACATGCATGAAATTAATTTGTTTTGATACAGAACTGTAGTTAATTTGGGCCAATTTGCTGTTCCACAGTATTAGTGTGATTTATTCCTCATTGACAACTTCGCCAGTAAGAAGGCTCAGCGCTGGGCTCTTGGGGGTTCAGCTTAGGAAGAGCCAGGATAGCTGTTCGATGTTAGAAGTGAGTAAAAAGTTTAGGTTTCGAGAAGTTACTTGTTCTTGTTTTTATATTTTGTCTTTATAATGTTAAAAAAAAAGCTGTTTTCATTACTATAGGGTGATAGTTGTTGTTATGATTGTTAATATACTTTACTTTGATTTGACTGTACAGTTATACATGTTATGTTAGTTACAAAACACAATACGATATTGTATTTGCTCTCTTTAAGTCAGTTTAAACAGTACCATGTAGCCTTTGTTTCTACTAAATTATATAGAAATGTTAGTACTGTTAGTAGTTAATATACTGGCTTTTAACCAATTTGTAGTCTGTTAACCATTACATCAACCTCTCCAGGGAAGGACTGAAGGTGGAATTTTTTTTTTTTGTATATAATCAGGTATCTATGCTTTAAAATTATACTAAAATGTAAAATTGTTTCTATGTGAATGAATATATAATATAATTTTATAGTTATATAGTTATGAGTGCACTTAAAATATTTTATTTATCAATCAAGAGAATTTTTGTGTTGAATTTTTTGCAAAAAAAAATAAAGCAAAGTATTGCCTTTGGGAGGTTTTTTGTCTGCTTTTACACTTGCTTCAAATAGTGACTCATGTACTGTATGCAGACTGTTGCATATATTAGTCACAAGAACAATTTTATAGACTTTGCATTCATAGTTGTGCTAGAACTAATGTTAGACCAAAGGAAATGATACAATTGCAAGCCTTTAAGTTAGTTATTTGAAGATTTTTAATGAGTCAGATTCCAGAGATGTGGAAACAGCAGTTGCACGGGCGGGTAGAGGGGCACCTTTGGATTTTTTGTCATGGGGCCCAAAATTTCTGGTCACGCCCCTGCCTGGTAGTCCAGCCTCTGGACACTATGCTGACAGACACAGCAAACCTTCTTGCCACAGCTCACATTGATGTGCCATCCTGGATGAGCTGCACTACCTGAGCCTCTTGTGTGGGTTGGAGTCTGTCCCATGCTACCACAAGTGTGAAAACACCACCAACATTCAAAAGTGACCAAAACATCAGTCAGAAAGCATAGGAACTGAGAAGTGGTCTGCACCTGCAGAACCATTCCTTTATTGAGTGTATCTTGCTAATTGCCAATAATTTCCAACTGGTGTCTATTCCATTTGCACAACAGCATGTGAAATTGATTGTCAATCGGTGTTGACAAGTGGACAGTTTGCTTTCACAGAAGTTTGATTTACTTGGAGTTATATTGTGTTGTTTAAGTGTTCCCTTTATTTTTTTGAGCAGTGTACATAAATTAGTATCGAATTATGTTTGGGTCAGTAAAACGTTGCACTTGGAGGATATTTTGACACCAGTTTTATTCATGGCAGTGTTTTGGGGCAGAATGTAATTCCCCTCTCTTGGATGAGAATCAACCCTTCGACACACACATAGATTTTATCAGCATGCTTCACTGCTGGATGAATGATTCTCCAGATGTTCCAAACAATCAGAAAAGAAAATAATTCAATTCAGTTTATTTATATAGCACTAATTCACAATAAATGTTATCTCAGGGAACTATAAAAAGAAGTCACAAGTCCAAATTCAGACCAAAACAAGTCCAGGTTCAGAATATTACAAAATGCCAATTACTGGGAAACAGCAGATTGTATTGAATCTTAATTTTGGCAGAATCCCTAATCCTGAGCAACATGTGAGACAGTGGAAAGGAACAACTCTCTTTTAACAGAAAAAAGCCTCCAGCAGAGCCAGGATCAGAATAAGCAGCCATCTGCCTCGGGGTTGAGAGGACAGCAAAGAGATACAAACACAGAAATACTGGGTTAGGCAGTGGGAAGTTAAACAGAGAGCACAAGTTTATTTACAACAATAACTGTTGTCCACATCTTCTGAAATGTGGTCGGTATGTCCTCCAGATGTTTAAGCCTATACCATAACCCAGAATACTTGTGCATCATTTTTCTGTTGTCCAGTACTTGTTCTTCCTGCAGAATTTCAGTCCATCCTTGATGCTTTTCTTGGACAGAAGTGGATTCTTTGCTCTCCATCATAAAGTCATTGTCCAAAAGTGTTTGTCTTTTTATGCTACAGATGTTCTCACACACACCTGCTGTCAGTGCTGAGTACTGGTCTGATGGCAACATGATTCTGAAGCTTACTCCTCAGTATGGGGTCTTGGTGCTTGCTGAACTCTCTTGGACATTATGATTTATTAGTTTTGTTTTAGTTTTTAAGAGTTTTGAATTTTCTTCTGTTTAGTACTAGATGTCATTATGATTAGGAGAAAGTTTAGTAATTGAGTCTTATGTTACTCTTATATTTTCTTATTATTTTCAAAGATCCCAGTCACCCAGCACACAGACTCTTCAACCCCTGCCCTCTGGGAGGCGCTACAGGACCCGGCGGACCAAGACCACCTGGTACCGGAACAGCTTCTTCTCCAAAGCTGTCATACTCTTGAAATCTGCCTCCTGACATCTAAACAACAACGACGGCTGTATCCTCATATACACAACAATAACACATAGACTGAAACACCATCACCTGCACTTTTACCTCTATGCACACACCAACAATACATAGACTGAAACACCACTTAACTGCACTTTACCTGTATATCTTTATCTGTTAGTCACTATTGTATAAACTAAATTGATATTCTACTCCTTCTCATTGTCTGTACATTCAGAACCTGTACATATGTCTGTATTAAGTTTTTATATATTTTTAAACAATCTTACTGTACATTTGTAATATATACATCCAGTTTTGCTTAGCATTCTGGATGGATGTAAACTGCATTTCGTTGCTTTGTACTCGTGGCATGTGCAATAACAATAAAGTTGAATTCTATGCTATTCCATCTTAGCCACCAGATGTCTTCAGTTGTTCCTTTTTCCAGCTCCTCACTCTTCAGTCTTTGATTAGCAGTCTGCACACCTGTGGTCTTTCAGTAATCATACTTCTTGGTGTTGTTCAGGCTTTGTCAAATTGTTTTGCTAGTTCTTTTTAATTGTGTTATTAAAGAGTATTGCAAAGTCCCTGAAACAACCTCCTCTCTGTCTGCATTTGGGTCCAACAACTCACCATCCATCACATGTGAGACCTGAAGTCTTCTTCACTGCAAATGAGCCTCTCAACTTGGAGTTCTTAATAATTTGAGAACAGTTCTTTCAGGTTCAACCTTCTAAGCAGCAGTTCTCTAACATGTGAAGCCATTTTGATGATGGCTGCATGCTTTTCTTGGAGTTAACCAGACCCTCCAGGATTTCGCAATGTTGCGATCGCAACTAATAACGCAAAATCAAGCAAACTCTGCGAACTTTGCCCAAAACACAGCAACTTTAACCCAATATTTATTGTTTCTAAAGTGATTCGCCACCGTTTCTGCGGTCACATTCGTTAACATCAGAATGCCGGGAGCATGCAGGAGCAGCGACCGAAGTGAAAATGTGCGCTAATGCTTCACATTTGCCCACAAAGATTTCAGCAAAGGACCGCGGAGTTAGCGGCGTCTAGCTCATGGCTGACCCGAAACAGGAACGCTAACGTCTCTGCCGGCCCCTTCTCTCACGTGCGGTGGTTCACTTTAGGACGGCTGGCCGACATTAGCGTTCCTGTGTCGGGTCAGCTGTGAGCTAGACGCCGCTAACTCTGCGGAGCGTGAATATCCAACATCCAACTTAAAACTAACTTCACTGCGGTCGCAAACCAGTTTCCTACCCAGCTGCACGAGAGTGGGGGGAACCTGTTTTGCACGTCCTGCAGTGTAATCATGGAACATAAACGCATTGACAAACACTGTGTCTGCAAAACATGTGAGGAGATCTGCAGACTAGGGACAATCCAGAAATGGTCATGAATGTCAGTTTATAAGCTATCAAATTTCTCAAATAAAGCACCTTTTGATAATGTCAATGTTTGTTGGTAATTATCTTACAAAACTAGTAGGTATTTTTGATGTATATATTAAAAGAAATGTTTTTTTATTGATTTTAGTAATAAAAAAAAATCGCAACTTTTCATCACAACTTTTAGGAAAATGCCCCGCAAAATCAGGCATTTTAGCCCGCAACAATCACAAAAAATGTCCACGAAATCCTGGAGGGACTGGTTAACCATTGCTAACACAAGAAGACTGTAATGATTTGGGTTTTGTTTTTGTTTTCTTTTAGATTCATTTTGCATTTGTTTCCTTGTTTGTGTCTGGTTCCTTGTTCAGTATTCATTTCCCCTCTGTTTGCCCCTGATTATCTGCCACGCCCATCTCCACCTGTAAGTTATTGTAATCACTCACCTGTGCCCACTTCCCATAATTATCCCCTGTGTATATAACCTGGTCATTTTCTCCACCACCCCGCTGGATCATTGTCGTTCTGTTCTGTGTTCTGCATTTGTTTCGTCCTGCCATGCCCTGCCCCTTCATTTAGATTTTTGTTATTGTACCTTTGCTGCCACGTCAGCCCTTTTTGTTTGTTAAGTAATAAATTAGTTTTCTTTTTTTGAAAATGATTCTTCGCTCTGGGTTCGTCTCTGTCTCCCCTCGTCATGACAAAGACAATAATTTCCCCCTTTTCTATTGAAGTCTGCTAATTAGACTGAGCTGATTTGAGCTGGACCCCAGCACAGCTTCATTTGTTTATGACATGACTATACTAAAATGAAGTTAGCTGATAACTTTGTCCATCCATCCATTTTCTTTACCAGTTTCTCCTTTCCAGGCCATGGGGACACCCTGGACAGGTCTACAGTCACACAGGGCCACATAAGACAAACAACCATTCACACTCTCACCTAGGGACAATTTAAAGTCATTAATCGAACATGCATGATTTTTGGTCTGTGGGAGGAAACCGGAGTACCAGGAGTAAACCCGCATGAGCACCGGGAGAACATCTAAACTCTACCTAGATAGACCCCAAAATTTGTAAAACACATTAAGTCACTCGCAAAACTGTTGGTCAAGACTGGACATTATGAAGCGCTGTACTTGTATGCCAACTCAATTGTTATGGAAGCCCTGTTGGCTCCTAGAGCAAGGCTGCCAGTGGCTACCAGAAAAATGCTTGCTTAAAATAGTCTAAAATATTGAATAAGAGTTTTTAATGGAGTGTACTCCACCATATCTCTCTCTCTCCAGCATGAATATGATGGAGAGAGAAATACGGGATCAATCTGGTGATTTTACGACTGAAGACTATAAATGTGTCTGCAGTAAATTGTTTTGGAGATGCAGCTGCTCTCGGGGCCAGTTACAAGAAAAATAAATCAACCCACACATACAAATACACACAAACACAAACTGTTTTAAAGCTTAAGCAAAACTATTATGGCCTATTTTTTTCACCATTTGGAGTTGTCTATTTTAAATAAATACCAAAAGCAGAATTAATTCAAAGCCTAGCATTAATTGAAGGAATGCATATTGCCCATCACCCTTCATGCCAGAGATTTAGACTAAAACCCTCTTATGTTGCGAAATGACCGATGTTGTTGCTGTTTTGGTTAAAGCTTGAAAATAACATTATGCACAATCTCATGTGATAAAGCGAGGTGTTACACTCAGAATATGTGTTGAGAATGACTCTCAGCTACTGTCACATCAAATTTAGCTCAGTATCTGAGAAAAATGTTTGAATTCTAGCCATTTTTGTGTTTTCTTAAGTCAATTGGCTCTGGTGGCCACCTTGAGTTGGGCTTGCTCCAAAAGTTGATCAGTTGCAGATGTACATGCCATGATTGTTCCCTAAACATTCATTAAAGTCCATCCTCTAGTTTATGAGATATTTTGCTAATAGAGAGTTTACACCAATTGGTTAATGACAAAAATTTCAAAGAAATGTCTTGTACAATTATTTAGTGCTCAAGGTATGTGTTGGGGATCAGTCTCAGCTACTGCCACACCAAACATCAGGTCAATATAAGTAAAACTGACTGACTTATAGAAATATTTGTGTTTTCTAAGGTCAGCTGTTAGTGGTTCATGAGATATTTTACTAAAAGACATGCACACAGACTCAGGCACAACCATCACGGTCAACCGTTGCGTTTTAGCGGCAGGAGATAATGAAATTTTGACATTCCTAAAGTTCCTCTTATCTTTATGTGAGGATTGCTAGCTTTGGAGCCAAACAACTGGTCAAAGTGTCTGTCAAAACTAAAGTGCTTTTTTTATCACTTCTAATCAAGGAAAGAATTTGAATCTTTACTTCTGCTGTTATAAAAGTCTGTTTTCCCTCAAACTACCCAAATAACGTACCTGGGTTAACTGTGAATGCACCATTAGTTTTGTAATGATGAAACACATATGACACAACCTTTTGAAACAATTTAATTGACCACACTAATGCATTAGTGACAATGTTTTAAACACCTTTTAATGAAGTTTACTATTTAACCCACTATTAGTCTTGTTTTTTTCCATCAGCCAATGCGGTGGACTAATGCACCTCGCTAAACAAAATAACTACATCCTATGAGGAGCATTTTATGTGCAGAAACTTACTTTAGTGAGACACAAAAATGTCTTCTTTTGCTAAAATGCATTCATTGTGCTGCCTGAGGGCTTACACTACAATGAAGCATAAAGAATATCTGTGTTATAACAATATGATACAGACATCTCCGATTCATCTCCTTACATGACACAAAAAGAAGTCCAAAGACAACCAACTGCCAAAAAGCAGTCTGATGATAACGTTTTTGCCTTGGTCTCTAAGTATGTGTGAGTTTGTGTGCCTGTCTGTTACCAAAGTATCTCATGAACCACTGGTTACAATTTAATAAAACTTTCATAAAATATTCATTGGACGTACCTCTACAACTGATTAACTTTTAAAATCCTGAAGTCCTGATTCAAGATGGCTGCCACAGCCAACTAAATTTAAAAAAGTGAATGGCTACAACTCAATAACTTTTACAGATATTGACTTAAGATTTGGTGTGGTTGTAGCTTGGCCTATAAGTTAAGGATAAGGTTTTGTCAACTAAAAGACATAATGAAATGTTTTTTTGAAAGTGATGATAAAATGATTATTTTATTTACAACAGTTTAACTGTAGATGTATATGAGTAAGTTTGTCTGTTGTTATGGGTGATGAAAAGGAAAACAGCAGTAAGACAACAAAATCCTGGTTCAGTTTATTTAAACACACCTGTGAACTCTACAGTGCAGCACCTAACCGTATCCATATTCTACAAAGCTCCTTACACTTTTTTTTTCTCATACACTAAAACACTATACAGTGTTTTTTTTTTTCTTAAAATTGGACAATGACTTATTATAGCCTACCCATAACTCTGTAGAAGAATAGAAGGAGCAGAACAAAAAATAAATAAATTGGATGGGAACCTGTGAGGGTCATGAGCTGAGGGGCAGAAACTTAGGTGTATGAGGAGGAGATCTGTGATGTCAGAGCACCTCCAAGTGGCCAAATGGTCTTTGACTCTAGTTCACAATTAATTTTGTCCCCTAAAAATCCTTTAGAATGGATGTGCACAGCTGATAAAAACAAATAAATTCATTGAAAAATTGTCAAAAGATGTCATGTTTATTAATATTAATATTAATATTAATAATAATAATACATTGTTACTAAAATGTTTATTTCAGGGCTTTAATGTAAACAACCCTGTTCTAACCAGTAATTATAATGTTGACTTGTTACGCTTTAAAACCAATGAAAATAAATAAATAGCATTGTTAGTATTATTAATACTAGTTAACATGCTTTATAGGTCACTTTGCTGCTTTTTTTGTCAATAATATTTTTACATTAGTGTTTACTTTAAGCATTAGGTTTACAGGATTCAGTGATTTTTTTTATGTTTTTTTTTTTTTTTGCCACATCACTCAAAAGTATGTGTACCTTACCAATATAAAATAATTAAACATTTGTACAACAGCCTGTCCAGTATACCCTCCCACATTTCATACCCTGACTACTGGAAAAAGGCACCAGCCTCCTGTGACCCTAAACAGGACAAAAATGGTAAAGAAAATTATTGAATTAAATTGTGCACATTATAATTATGGTCAAATTTTATTCAATCATTCCACCAACAATAAAGGTATACATATGATACGTATGATATCATAAATATATATATATATATTTCCTGTACGACTGATTGTTAATATTTTATAGCCATGAATTTCACGTTCTAATTCATCACTTCGGTGCATAAATATTATGAGTTTGTTTTTTGTTGTTGTGTAAACAAAATAGATTTAAAAAAATAATGTGTGTGTGTGGTGTGTGGTTCCATTGTCACATCAAAACAAGAAAGACCGGGATTAAATTTGCTCCTCCAGTGGGATCTTTCCTTGTGTGGGTTTTCCATGTTTTTCTTGGTGTCTGGTTCTTCTGGGCACGCCGGCCTCCTACCACAGTCAGCCTGTGTGTTATTTTAATCAGTCACTCTAAATTAGCCATGAGTGTGTGCACTCTGGCTATGTGTAGCTTCCACAATGACTGCCAGTCTCTTTCATAGTTTTTCCTGCCATTTGGCCAAGATATGGTGACCTATGGAGAAATGAAACCTGTTTATCTCAATAAAGAACATCTAGAATAAAAAGCTGAACATGAGACCTTAAAAGCCTTGATTATGAACTTTAGGCAAAGGCAATAATTTTGTATTTTACATCATTTTTACCTCTTTTAGACTTGTTTTGAAAACTAATTTTACCTTTTTTTTATCTTTTGAGGTCAAACAAATGGTCTTTTGAATAAAGCCGTATTAAACATGGAGTCAGGGTGCTTTATTTATTTAGTTAGTTAGTTAGTTAGTTAGTTAGTTATTTTCACATTATTATAAATAGCAGCTGGTCTGAAAAAGACTGATGAACACTTGCTATTAGGACGTAATGTTCAACCAAAACCTCTTAATAATTACCTTATTGTAAATTTTAAATTCTGTTCTCTAATTGCTGTTAACTAGCTGAATCAAATTTATTGTGGTATTTATGAGTGGCAATAAAAATAAATAAAAAAAAATAAACACATCTTCAGAACATCTGCATAAAGATGACTTAATTTTTTGGAAACTGTTGCACTGAATACTAAATTTATTATCAATAACAAACTAATGATAATTTAATATTACACTAAACATGGTTAACTTCTGTAGTCAGGTTTCAGACGACTACAACAAATAAACTTTACTTGTATATTCACATCCAAAAAAGTAATTTTCTGATATTTCACATTTCCATCATTTTACAACAGATTTAAGGACTGTGAAATCACCTGTCTGAAGTTTACCATCACTACAAATAAACACTGTCTAAACTGTAGAAAAACGAACTTCAACTAAAATTGCCATTTTTGTATTTTTAGGCCTGTTCATTGTGGAAACTTTACTTTTAGGCATAATTTCCAAAACTTGAGTTTGCGAATCCACAGTTTATCAGAAGTCGATGTTCAGACATTTATAACCTCAAAAAAATACCTACTTTTAAATTTCTGTTTTGTAATAACAATTTTTTTTCTAACTTTCATTTATGGTAAGGGTGTCTTCCTCTCTTTTTTTCTTCTTTACAGTCCATATCCATCCTTCAGAGTGGGGAAGGAAAGCCATCTGTTAATGGACACGTAGTAATTGTCAGGCTGACCATGCAGAGAGATGGGCCTTTTGGAAATAAAAGTAAATCCGGCTTAATTAATGCTTACATCAATCTTAGTTTAGCTTGAACGGCTAAGAGGTGGTGCATCTTCTGTTTGATTTATAAGCAGGATGTTAAAGATGCAGTGAATAAAAGTGAAATACGTTGCAGGGACTGAACACTTAGATATGAATTAAAATTACAGCTTCTTTTTTGTCCCTTTGGTTCTCTTGTTTTATAATTCAAATAAGAAGGCGCTAACAGAAACTCTTGTAAAAATGTACAAACACAATAGGAACTATTCATTTTCCACATAGGTGAATGATGCCTGTTTGTCATGATTATGGTGCCGCATGATTATCCTTCATTGTTGTCTCAATTCTTTGAATGAAATAAGTTTTCTTGAAGTATTTACCTGTATTTGGCTCTATCAACCATAAAATGGTCTCGAAGCAGAAAGCTACCATCAGTTCATTTTTCTGTAAAGATGATGCAAACATTATAGGAGCTAATGTATATATATATATATATATATATATATATATATATAAATATAAATTTTACAGCACGATGACTAACAGCAAGACGGTCCTGGATTCAAAACCCTGGTTGGACCTGGTCCTGTGAGGAGTTTATGTGGGTTTTCTTCAGGCACTCCAGTTTCCTACCGCAGTCTAAAAACATGTATGTTAGGCTGTCTTCAGGTTCAGGCCTCACTTGAAAAAGCAATCTGTGATTTCAGTTGAATTTGCCTGATTAAATAAAGGTTAATAACATAATGTATATATATATATATATATATATATATATATATATATATATATATATATATATATATATATATATAAAACATGATATATATATATATATATATATATATATATATATATATATATATATATATATATATATATATATATATATATATATATATATATATATAACATGATATATATATATATATCATGTTTTGAGGGGGTGGGGGGTGGGGTGTTTAAAGAAAAAAAAGTTTAGAATGTTTGGCCCATGTGTTTTGATGGTCTCTCATATTAAGTTTTGGCTAATATTTTGTCAAAGACTAATCTATATTTCTCCAGTTATTTGTCACCCAACCTGTTTAAAATGCCCTTTGGTCATCACTGAGCTGCTTGCTTGGTAGATTCTCTTGACTATCTGAGTCGCTGACTCTGCAAACTTTCATTAGTTTTAAATATACTTAGATTAAGTGACACTTAGATACACACTTAACTAATTATGTAACATCTAATGGTCACTGGGAGCACCACATCTAAATTGTGGGCTTTAAAGTATTGTGTGCAATTACATATGAACACAACTTTTATACTTTTTAATTTTCTCAAATAAAAAATGGCCTACGTTTAATTTCAATTGAGCCACACTCTGTCACTAATGTGATTTCCAAGAACCCAGACTTTTAAAGTACCTTTGTTAATAGTCCTTCAGGATTTCTGAAAATTGTTTATTGTACAAATGTTAATTCAGCATTCATACTATTTGTCAGGATTTCTGTTGATAATCACAGCTGATTAGTCCTAAGCACATTTAAGGCTGAGTTGACTCAACTATTTTCATTGGACCGTCGAAATTCACATAGTGAGAATTAATGGTAAAACCACTCAAGAAACCTCTAGTGATCCCTCTTAAGATTTATGACTTTTCTATTCACCTGTGTATCTTTGCAGAATTCTCCGTGTACCTCTGGAACTCCAAAAAATCAATCATTGTAAGATTCTCCAGCGTTTTCCTTCAATTCCTCGTAAGTCAGTGGTGTTTAATCCTGGTCCTGCAATGCCACTGTCCTGCATGTTTTAGTTGTTTTTCTGCTCTTCAAGTTCTGCAGAAGCCTGTTAATCACTCAGTCACTCAAACTAGGTCTGTCACAGCAGAGAAACACCTAAAACATGCAGGATAGTGGCCCTCCAGGACCAGGATTGGACACCACTGTCCTAAGTGAAAGCAGGAAAAGTCAATTCAATCTGCCAGCCTTCTGACTGTTCGCTCACTTCACTCAATCCATGCGTGCTGTTTTCTGCATTAATCAGATAACATTTCTGACATGAACCAGGATTGTTGTAAGAGTAGGACCGGAAACCAGACACTGAGACAAGAAAAAAGGTCAGTGGCTTTATTTACAATATTTACAAATGTGCAACCAGGAGGTGTGGTTAGGAGGAACTGAAATGGCAAGGAAGGGAGCAAGGCTAGTCTCAGGTACAAGTTCGGCTTTGTGCACAGAATGAGGCAATGGTTAATGGTTCTTTTCTTACAGTTAACGATGAGGACAGAGTCGTGGAGACAAGAATGTCCAAATCAGACGTTCCAGGATGAGGAGGAGCCACAATCCAACGAGAGGTAAGTCCAGCAGGTAAGTGCAACCGTAGTTTCAGGCAGGCATGTATTTACAAAACTCAGAGCAGTAATTCCTGAGGCAAAGAGGGGAGAAAAACAAGGCAAAAGGTTATCGTAGCTGAGAGTTCTCAAAAACATAGGTCTACGGCTGAGATCCTGACCCATAAGGCGCAATGCTCCAGCAAAGATCTGGCACCAGCCGCAGGCTTAAATACTGGAACTGCTCATCAAGGTAATGGGCTGCAGCTGAGGAGGAAGAGTACTTGGTGCCGCCAGAAGGGCGGGGACAGAAAACTCTGGATCCTCACAATTTCCACTTCAGGCATTAATTGATTCAGGAGCAGAGTAAAGCCTAATCCATGATGAACTGGTCCAGCAACTCCACATACCTACAGTACCTCCCTCCAAACTACTGCTTGTATTTGCACTAACTGAACAAATTCTCACTACACATTTCTCATCAGTCAAGGCCCGTCTGTTCTGTAGTTTACAGTAACTACCAAGAAGAGGTCTTTAATATTTCAACTCCTCCCTACCCTTTAATCTTTGGCTTACCACGGTTAAATAAAAATAACCCCTCCATTAATTGGACAGAAAAGAGAGTTGACAACTGGAGTTCTTTCTGTTTGGCCAATTGTTTATACTCAGCTATCCCTCCTTCAACTCCCGTTGCGGCTCCCTGTGAAGCCTCTGGCACGTGTAATGTTCCTACTGTTTACCATGATCTCATCTCTGTCTTCAGTAGAGAAAAGAACTGATCTATTCCACACTGACCACATAGACCCACTACCAGGAGCTCCCGTTCCACCCAACCACTTATAAAACCTGTATGGCCCAGAAAAAGACATCATGAAGCAATATATCAAGGATTCTCTCGCTGCAGGTATAATCCATCCATCCACTTTACCCATCAATGCTGGTTTCTTTTTAGTTGAATAAAAGGACAAAACACTCAGCCACTGCATCGACCAAAGAGGCCTTAACCAAATAACCATCAAGAACAAACATCAAATAAAATTGATAGATTCTGTCTTTGAACAACTACTCCTCTACAAAATATTCTCTACACTAAAACTCTGTAATGTTTATCATTTGATGTCTATCAGAGAGGGTGATGAATGGAAAATGGTCTTCAAGATTCCTCTGTGATATTTTAAATATTTTGGTATGACTTTTAGACTCACCAGTGCTCCTGCCATCCTCAAAGCACTTGTAAATGATGTCCTTTGAGATTTCCTCAACTTATTTCTTTTTGTCTACTTAGATGGCATCCTGATTTTTTTCTGAGACCTAAACAACATCAGCAACATATCCGACAAGTGACTATGGATTCCTCTGGCTTCCTAACTTTCATCGGAGGTTCATGAAGAACTACAGCCGTACAAACACTATATCCCAGTACATTTCAAACCAAATAGGACTCTCAGACAGAGCCTGGTCCACCCTAAGGACAAAACACCCAAACACAAACTAAACTGTGTGGTGTCTGCAGTTCCGTGCAGCGAGGAATGTCCAGACCTCTATATTGGAGAAACCAAAAGCCTTTCAACAGACGCATGGCTCAAAAGAGGAGAGCCACATTTTCAGGACAAGACTCAGCTGTTTACCTACACCTCAAGGATAAGAGACACCCTTTTAAGGACCAAAATGTTCAGATTTTGGACTGAGAAGGAAGATGGTTTGAGAGTGGGATGAAGGAAGCCATCTATGTCAAAAGAGAGAAACCATCATTAAACAGAGGAGGAGGTCTCAGATTTCAGCTTTCAAAAACATACAACCCCTGGCAAAAAGTATGGAATCACCAGTCTTGGATGAGCACTCATTCAGACATTTCATGCTGTAAAACAGATCAAAATCATGATACAATAATAAGGTCATTCCAAAGTGCAACTTGTTGGCTTTCAGGAACACTCAAAGAAATGAAGAAAAAACATTGTGGAAGTCAGTGAATGATACTTTTATTAACCAAACACAGGGAAATAAATATGGAATCACTCGATTCTGAGGAAAAAAGTATGGAATCACTCAAATTGGAGGTAGAAAATAAGGACACACCCAGTCTATTTTCTTTCCCTAAATGGACACCTGTCCCAGATTAGATGTGCCCGTTAGTCTGCAGTTAAAAACACCTGCAGTCATGACACCTTGAAGGGCTGCTGTACGATGTGGAGTAGCAAGAAGCATGGCTCCAGCAAGAGAAGTGTCCCTTGAAACAAGAGAGGATTGTGAAACTTCTTGAAGAAGGTAATTCTTCACGCATGGTTGCTAAAGATGTGGGCTGTTCACAGTCAACTGTATCCAAGATATGGACCAAATACAAACAGCATTGAATGGTTGTTAAAGCCAAGCGTACTGGTAGACCAAGAAAGACATCAAAGCGTCAAGACAAACAACTTAAGGCCATTTGTCTTGAAAAATTAAAAAGTACAACTAAACAGATGAAACATAAATGGGAGGAAGCTGGAGCCAATGTCTGTGACCAAACCGTAAGAAATCACCTAAAGGAAATGGGATTTCAATACAGGAAAGCTAAACGAAAACCAGCATTGACACCTAAACATAAAAGAACAAGACTGCAATGGGCTAAGGAGAGGCAATCATGGACTGTGGATGACTGGATAAAAGTTATCTTCAGTGATGAGTCAAGAATCACAAATTCCTAGTGGTAATGTTTGCTTGTTGTGTTGATTGAATTTTACTTTCTGATAATTTATTGTTTATTTGTTGATTTTTATTTTGATTCGTTTTAATTTTGTAAAAAATAAAATAAAATAAAAGGACAAATTTGATCAGAGCTTCCTGTAATGAACGGATTCAGCTGCCAGTTGTTGAGATCTGATGAATATTAAGGGTGAATAAATGAAAGTAATCTCAACATTATTGACTTCCCCTAAGGTAAAGTTCAGTCTGGTGCCCTTTATAACGATAGCTTAAACAGTTGGAATGAAATTACACCCTTTTTAAGACACTGTTACAATTATCATTTATTTTAGCAGTAAAATAATATAGAAAAAAATGGGCCATTTTAATCTTAAAAGATTCACTGAAAAATGTAAATTTGGAAAAAATATATATGTTTAGGTAGAAATGTTTGTAAAATAAACTTCCTAAAACCTTATTAGTTTAGGTAATTCTCTTGATTTCAGAAACAAAACAATAAATATGGTAGATGACAACCAATTTTATTTTAACAGTTTATTCCTAAGATAATACTTTGATTTAGCTTGTAAAGTGTAAAGAATTCTATATTTTACCTCCTTAGTAATAATTCCAGGCTTGTAGAGAATAAAGATGACCAAATAAATGTGAAGTATAGTCTTTATTTTGTGATGAAAGTGATTGTATTTTATTCAGCAAATTAATTTTTGCAAATTATACTGTATATCAGCATGATGAACTGATTTTGTTCTGGTGAGAGCACACGTACGAGGTGTTATATTGGATATGTGTGATTGGAGAATATTACTGAGATAAATGAGTGAATCTGATTAAAAGAAACAGCCTTCAAACAAAATATCTGAATGAGAGCAAATCCAATCTGGTGGGAAAATCCTTTCCTGACATCAGACATTATGAAGTAATTCTGCTTCGATACAAGTTCAATTGGTTAAAAGCAAACAATTCCTGTCAGGCAGCGGCTACAGATGGGAGAAGACAGGTAGAAAATCAGGGTTTCTTCCAGTAAACCTGCCAGGAGATGGTTCGCTTTACAGAGTCCGTTACCATGGTGATAAAGTTTCATTTATTTCTTTTATAAGAATGGAAAATAAAGATTTTGTCTAAATGTATGGTCATCTTACACTGAGTTTCCACTAAACCCTTTTTCTGAAATACAGAAATGCAACCACAAACCACAGGGGAAAAACAACAAGCAACATAACCAAAGCAAACAATGTCACTGAACAATGATTGGATGCGAACCAGGTCTATAGTACTCTGGGAGGGGTGATTCCTAAATGAGTGCAGCTGAGACTAAAGAGCAGATGAAGAACATGTGAAGGCAATGATGGCTGAGGTAAACAAAGGCCAGCGACACAAGGAAGAAACACACTAAAAACATCCAAATGAAAACACAAGAAAAACATGACTGAACAATAACAAAATAACAAAAATAATCTTAATTTACTAAACAGAACACAAAAACCCTAAGCTCATGGCACTGTGTGCACATTCAGGTCACATTATCCTTGGAGCATCAAATAATTTGCGATGCTTCAGTAACAACACTGCCACCTTTTTGTGTGTAACTAGTGTAGTCTGAGCTGAGGTGCTGTAAGGGCAGAAAAGAGACAAATACACACAGACGCTGAGACAGACGGGTTTATGGAGAGGAGAAGACTGAATTACATAAAGACAATTACACACACAGACGCAGGCACAGCAGATGCCAGTTGTAGTTCCCATCCTGCGGGTGGTGATGAAGTGCTTTATGTGTGTATGCATGATGTGTGTGCGTGTGATCATTTGTCTCCCTCCAGCTAGCAAGCAAGCCGTCCAAAACACAACCTGCTGTTTGGACAAACCACACTGATGCCAGGTTGTAAAACAACTGAGTGTGGTGGTGTGTGTAAGCATTTTATTTATTTATTTATTTTCACTTCTGCAGAACAGTTTTCTGTATAAACAATGACTCTATAAGGACATGGAATATTCATAGGAGTAAAGCTGTGTCCTCAGCTTAAATTCATCAAGCTGTCAGTCTTTAATGAAAGACAATACGATGGTTTCAAATGGGACAGCTGTAGAAACCTTTCGGTGAACGATTTCAGCGCACAGACTTCAGTACTCTTCTCTTTTCTGTAACATTTTTAAGACAGCTGCCAAAAAGGTTGCAATCATGTTTTTGCCCAATACTGTGTTTGTGTGCACATGCACGCATAATTGTGTTTGTTTGTCTGTCATGTTAGCAAAGTAACTCAAGAACCACTAAAAGGATTTTATTGAAACTTTCAGGAATGATCACTGCACTGGATGTACCTCTAAAACTGATAATCTTTTGGAGCCAATTCAAGATGGCTACAATAGCCAACTCATTTTAGAAACACAAAAAAGGCTATAATTCAGTCAATTTTATAGATACTGAGCTAAAATATGGGGTGGCAGTAACTGAGCCTGGTCTCCAACATATATTCTGAGTGCTAATAAATTGTGGAAGGTTGGTGTAAAAGATTGGTATTTTAGCTAAAATTAAACCTCCACACTTTTGCATGACACTCTTTAATTGGTTTGTTGCCAAACAGCATTCATGTTACTGTGTGAATGTATGTTCTGGCAGTTTAATATTAAATAATGTTCTTTCCCATCAGTAAGACATTTTTGAGAAAGAGTTGTTTTATAAGCCTGAAAAACAACATACAACAGGCCCTCTTTGTTTTTGGTCATTGAGGGCCTAAAGCCTGGAGGAAGACTTTTGTCTCTTCCTCCATGCTTTGTTATCCGTGACTTCTAACCACCTGAACACTTCCTTGTTGCCTCGACCCCTGTCTCGAGTATACTTACTTGCAAGGAAGCAACCAAAAAGCAAGCCCATGTTGGATTCAGCCCTCAGTGAGAAAAGACTTACCTGCCCATACTTGCCTGCTAAAATCCCTGACTTCTCAGCACCGGTGTTCTCCTCTGCCTCCCGACACCCCCGGAGTGAACCTGTAAAATAAAATAACCATGGTAATTCTAAATTGTAATACTCACAGTATCATTAAAAGATTTGTTCTCATGATTTACCTTTCTTGTAGAGACCTGCTGCAGCTTTCACAAATCTTTCTTTTTTGTAGTTTTTCTGTGGCTTTCAGTCCTTTTTGTCTCAGCCTCATCTTTATCTGTCATTTATTTGACCCCTTCAAGATCAAAGTCAGTTTAAAGCTTGCCTACTGATGTTTTTAGGGTCTTTCTGTGATGTATATCTGTTTTGGATTTGTTCAGTCTTTTATAACTTTTTTTTTTCATTTTTCTTTGTGTTAAAATAACTTTTAAATAGTCTGTACCCAGAAGCCTTTTTTTAGTTTGTTAATCTTCAGCCATTCTCTCCTGTCTCTCTGAGGCAAAGTCTGGAACAGATAGCATCTTTATTGAAGCGTCTAACAGACTGACCATGTCACCCTTTTCTCCTTTTTTGTCTTCCCTAATGGTGTCTTTTCTGTTTTCTTTGGCATGTGTCCTGTTTGACTTCCACATTCTGTTACTATAAAACTGTCATGACGCTTATAAAGTAGCAGCTTAGGGTTCGCTGATTTCCTTTACCCATTCACAAACACACTCAAGTGGCAGGAAAAACAGTGGGCAGGACCTATCAAATGTCAAGATATCCAATGAAAGAACAAGATAGCACTCATGTATTTCTGCAAAATTGGTGCAAGCACCAAACAATTAAAGTAACAAGACTAACGCACATTTTATGGATACAGGTTGTGCCTATTTTAATTATGAAACTTTGTGCTACATAAAACCATTTAGATATGCCTGTGATGCATCTTGAGTTTAAACCTTGAGGTGTTGTTGTCATAAGTATAAATTCACCTCTATCAGCTATACCCACAGAATATTTCATGCAACCCACTGCCCAAGCTTGAGCAGCTTGGGCAGTGGGTCTGTAATATGGTTTTGCTACGAACAAAATAACAGAAGTCCTACTGCTTGCTGTATGAAAAATGCACATCTATATGTATTCCAGCACTGAGAACAAACACTGATATTTTATGTACACTAGTTGATTTGGAGCACTGGAGTCCAACTGAAAGAAGCGAAAACAATCTGTCAGGACTTAAATTTACAACCTCATGTCAAAAATGTTGGGACAATATCTAAAATATAAACAAAAACAAAACTCAATGATTTGCAAATCTCTAACTTATATTTTATTTACAATGGATCATTGTAAAAACATCAAATATTTACACTAAACCATATTTTAGAAAAAAAAAAGGTTATTTTAAATTTTATGGCAGCAACACAAAAAAGCATTCATCCATCCATCCATTCTCTACTTGTTCTGGAGTCGAGTCACACGGGCAGTGGTAGGTTGAGCAGGGACTCTGACTGACTTATTTTGACTGCCTGTATCTGACATCTTGCTTTTTCAGTCATTATCCAGACTTCATGAACATAGGTGAGGGCAGGATCGTGGATCATTTGATCCACGATCCTGCCCTCACCTATGTAAGCAGAGAACTTTGCCTTACAGCTCAAGTCCCTCATCACCACAACAGACCAGTACAGAGTATGCAATACTGCAGAAGCTGCACAGATCTGTTTGTCAATCTTGCGCTTCATTTTTCCCTTAATCGTGAACAAAACCCTGAGATACTTAAACTCCTCCAGTTGAGGCTGCACATCACTTCCAACCTGCAACAGGCAGTCCAACCTTTTTTGACTGAAGACTATGGCCTCTCCTTTGCAGGAGCTGATCCTCATCCCAGCTGCTTTACACTTGGCTGCAAACCGCTCCAGTGAGAGCTGGAAATTACAGCAGGATGACACCAACGGGATCACATCATATGCAAATAACAGATACAGAATCCTGAGGCTACCAAACCAGACCCTTTCCACCCCCTGCTGCACTGAGAAATTCTGTTCAAAAAGTTCTAAACAGAATCGGTGACAAAGGGCAGCCCTGGTGTAGACTGACTCTCATGCTGAAGAAGTTTGACTTTCTGCTGGCAATGCAAACTAGACTCCTGCACCTTTTGTACAGGGACCAAATGGCTCCATGTAACGGACCCAATCCCATACTGATGGAGCACTCCCAACAAGGTACCCTGAGAAACATAGTCAATTGTCTTTTCCAGGTCTACAAAATACACATTCTGTGGTCAGAAGAATCAAAATTTTAAATCATTTTTGAAATTTCCAGATGCCACATCCCCAATACTAAAAAAGGGAAGGACCATCCAACCTGTTATAAGTTTTTAAACTCTTTCAGACTATTGTTAAAAGAAGAGATGCTTTACAGTGATAAACATGATCCTGCCCCAACTTTTCTGAGATGTGTTGCCATAAGATTTTAAAATAGCTTTTTTTTGTTTGTTTGTTTGTTTTTGAACTGTACAATTTCTTAGTTTCAGCATTTGATATGTTTATGTTCCACTGTTAATAAATAATGGTATTTGCAAATATTGCAAATATGGGATTTGCAAATCATTGCATTCTGTTTTTAATTACACTTTCCACAAAGTCCTATCTTTTTCGCAGAAATGGGTTGTGAGACAAGTACAGGTGCTGGTCATAAAATTAGAATATCATGAAAAAGTAGATTGATTTCAGTAATTCCATTTAAAAAGTGAAACTTGTATATTATATTCATACATTACATACAAACTCATATATTTCAAATGTTTATTTCGTTTAATTTTGATGATTAC
>NC_051441.1:21074621-21154586 GCF_001649575.2 Kryptolebias marmoratus
ACCTCGCCGACGGGAGTCCACGATCCGGCGGACGGTGTATGCAGGATGACCATCAATGTCACGGGGGGGTGGAGGGGGTTCGGCTGGAGGGCAGAGCGTGCTGGTCTGGACAGGTTTAATCTGGGACACATGGAAGGTGGGGTGGACGCGGAGGGAGGCGGGCAGACGGAGACGGACAGCAGACGGATTGATTATGGTTTCAATGGTGAAGGGACCAATGTATCGGGGAGAGAGCTTCTTGGAAATGGATTTGAGCGGAATGTCACGTGAAGAAAGCCAAACCTGTTGACTTGGGACGTATATGGGTGCTGGTCTCCTCCTCCGGTCAGCCAGGCGCTTATTTCTATCTGCAGTTTGGTTGAGGTTACGGACAATGGTGTTCCAGACTTTCTGACAACGGCGGATGTGATGACGGACTGAGGTGACAGAAATATCCTTTTCCTCTGAGGAAAGAAGAGGGGGTTGATAACCAATGGAAGCCTCGAACGGGGACATACCGGTAGCTGCTGAGATGTGGCTGTTGTGAGCGTACTCCACCCAAGGGAGGAATTGGGACCAGTCAGAGGGGTTGGTGGAGGTGAAGCAGCGGAGGGTGGTTTCCAGGTCCTGGTTGAGCCGTTCGGTTTGACCGTTGGTCTGGGGGTGAAAGCCGGAAGAGAGTGAGACAGATGCGTTGAGAGCCGAACAGAAACCTTTCCAAACCTGAGATATGAACTGAGGGCCTCGGTCAGAGAGGATGTCTTGTGGGATGCCATGGAGTCGGAAAACATGTTTGATCAGAAGTTGAGCGGTCTGAAAAGCTGTGGGTAACTTACGGAGAGGAACGAAGTGGCAGGCCTTGGAGAAACGGTCGACGATGGAGAGGATGGTGGTCATGCCCTTGGAAGGAGGTAGACCGGTAACAAAATCTATTGATATGTGAGACCATGGCCGTTTGGGGATGGGGAGAGGTTGCAGGAGACCAGATGGTGGTTGGTGAGAGGTTTTATTTCTGGAACAGGTGGTGCAGGCTTGAACATACTCACTGACATCTTTATGGACGGACGGCCACCAAAACTTGCGGTTGACGAGTGCAATGGTACGGCTTATTCCGGGATGTGCAGAGAATTTAGAGGCGTGGATCCAGTGGAGAAAACGGGCTCGGACTGAGACAGGAACGTAGAGCTTGTTGGGTGGACAAGTGTTGGGTGCAGGTTCTGTTAACTGAGCTTGTTTAATGATGTCTTCGATCTCCCAGGTAACGGTGGCGACTGTACAACTGGGAGGAAGAATAGTGGCAGGGGCCTTCTCGGAATCATCAGATGAATACAGACGGGAAAGTGCATCAGGTTTGATGTTACGGGAACCAGGGCGATATGAGATGGAGAGATTGAATCGAGAGAAAAATAGTGACCAGCGTGACTGACGTGGGTTGAGCCTCCGGGCAGACTGAAGGTAGGACAGGTTCTTGTGATCGGTCCAGACCAGCACCGGATGCTCTGCTCCCTCCAGCCAATGTCTCCATTCTTCCAGGGCTAATTTTATCGCTAGTAGCTCCCGATCTCCCACATCATAGTTTCTCTCTGGAGGTGATAATCTGCGGGAAAAAAAGGCACATGGGTGAGTTTTATTGTCGCGAGGAGAGATCTGGGATAAAACTGCACCAACTCCGGTGTCTGAGGCGTCGACTTCGACAATGAACTGTCGGGACGGGTCTGGCTGAATTAGGATAGGTGCGTTGGCGAAGAGGGCCTTGAGGCGTGAGAACGCCGCTTCTGCCTCCGAAGTCCAACTAAAAGGGATTTTGGAAGAGGTTAGTGCAGTTAGAGGTAAAGCTGTCTGACTGTAGTTTCTGATAAACCGGCGGTAAAAGTTTGCAAATCCGAGGAAACGTTGGAGCTGCTTGCGGGTCTCGGGTGTGGGCCACTGCAGTACTGCCTGGATCTTTTCCTCCGTTGGCCGTACCTGTCCGCCCCCTAATATGAAACCCAAGAAGGAAACGGACGGCTTGTGGAACTCACACTTCTCAGCTTTGACAAATAGTTTGTTTTCGAGTAGTCTCTGGAGAACCATGCGAACGTGGCGTTTGTGTGTCTCTAGATTCTGTGAATAAATGAGAATGTCATCCAGATATACGAAAACAAAGATGTTCAGAAAGTCTCTTAAAACATCGTTTACTAGGGCTTGAAAAAATGCAGGCGCATTGGACAAGCCAAAAGGCATCACGCAGTACTCGAAATGGCCAGTAGGTGTCTTAAATGCCGTCTTCCACTCGTCACCCTTGCGTATGCGCAGAAGATGGTAAGCGTTTCTCAGGTCGAGCTTGGAAAAAACTGTAGCACCATGCACTGGTTCGAAGGCCGATGATAATAATGGCAGGGGATACTTATTCTTAACGGTAATATTGTTTAACCCTCTATAGTCTATGCAGGGTCTCAGGGTTCCATCTTTCTTCCCTACAAAAAAAAATCCAGCTCCCAGAGGGGAAGATGAGGGACGGATTATACCGGCTGCCAAGGACTCTTTTATATATTTCTCCATGGTTTCTCTTTCAGGTCGAGAAATATTGTACAAACGACTGGTGGGTAACGGAGCACCCGGCAGGAGATCTATGGAACAATCATATGGACGGTGAGGAGGGAGAGAAAGAGCCTTGGACTTACTGAAAACAGGAGCGAGATCGTGGTATTCAGAGGGGATTGTGGAGAGATCTACCGGGTCCGCTTCCTGAAGCTCAGCCGGTGGAGGACCTGGGGAAACAGCTGAGCGGAGACAAGATGAGTGACATGAAGTGGACCAGGATTCTAGGTGTTTCTCGGTCCAGTTTATTTGTGGGTTGTGAAGTTGTAACCAGTGGAAACCTAAAATTATGGGGGAGTTGGCTGATGAAAACACAAAAAATGAAATAAACTCACTGTGATTACCCGAAATGATGAGGTGGAGTGGTTTGGTTTTATGTGTGATGTGTGGCAACGTTTTCCCATCTAATGCCGTAACTCGCAGTGGAACAGGTAGTGGTTCGGTCTCTATTTTCAATTGTTTAACCAGGGAGTCGTCGATCAAATCTTGCTCGCAACCAGAGTCGACTAGAGCGGATAAGGAAAATGACTGGGTCTGAATTAGGATGGTTGCGGGCAACAGTAAGCGTGGAGAGTCTCGTTCGCAGGGATAGTCCGCCAACCTCCTCGCCACTATTGGCGGACCGGGAGGTTTAAACGAACCGGACAATTTGCCAGAAAATGACCCGGGGAACCACAATAAATGCAGAGTCGGGATGAAAGGCGCCGCTGGCGCTCTTCAGAAGTCAAGCGAGTTCGACCTAACTGCATGGGCTCGGGTTCCTGCGAGGCTCGTGGTGGAGAAACTGTCAAAGGGGGAGCGGAGCCACCGAGGTGTCTAAATGGTTGGCTCTTACGACCACAATCTCTCCTACGGGACCGGATTCTGTTATCTAGTCGGATGGTCTGGCTAATTAACTCCTCTAGGGTCCTAGGTTCTTCAAGAGTAGCCAGCTCATCCTTAATGTTTTCATTTAGCGCGTTATAATATGCGCTCTTAAGCGCGGCTGGGTTCCAGCCTGTCGCTGCAGCCTTGATGCGGAAATCAACGGAGAATTCCGCCACAGTTCTACTTCCTTGATTAATTTTCCATAACTCTCTGGAATAAAATGACTGGTCAGCATCTTGACAAAACACCTGTCTGAACTCTTTTATAAATTCATCAAAAGAACAGCCATAGCGGGATGGATCTGGGAAACGAGCCTCGGCCCATAACAAAGCTTTTTCTGACAATGAGGACAGGACGTAGGCTATCTTGGAACTGTCGTGAGGGAAACTTCTCGGGGAGTGATTGAAAATTATTGAGCATTGAAGGAGAAAACCATTACATTTTCTCCGGTCACCTGTGAATCTTTCAGGCGTAGGTGGACGGATCTCAGAAAACGTGGATTGGATCCCCGGAGCTGGGTCAGAAGCTGGCGCTGGATCAGAAGCTGGAGCTGGGTCTGGAGAAGTTTTAGGGGCTGAACCTCGAAGGAAACGGGTTAATTCAGACAGTTGTTGGTTAGTTTCTGTTTGGATTCTACTCAACTCTCTTAATGCGTTCTCATGGGTTTGCAATGTTGATTGTTGTTCGGCTAAGGCTCTCCGAATTGCGTCTGCTGGGCTGATTTGTGGGCCTGAGTGTTCTGTCATGATGGGTTCAGTATTTAACAAGCCCACATGCAGAACACAAGACAAGAGAGGTAGGATCAGTGTAAAATGATTTAATAATGATCACACAACAATCAGCGAGAATCAGGATGATCTGGTCCAGGGGAAAAGACAGTGACGGCAACAGTGGTTCGCTATGAGGAAAGAGCAGAGTGGTGAGTTCAGGGTTCGTGGGAAAAAAGGAAATCTTTTTGGAAACAACAGGCTGATCTTACTTGTGGCAGATGAACGGAGTCTTGGAGGGGAAACAATGTATGTCCGGGGTCTCGGTTCTTGGTGGGTCCAGGGACAACGGAGGAGTGCGGCGGGGAGCGGACAGGTAGGCTCGGGTGCAGCGAAGAAACGGAGGAGTGGTACGGCCTCCAGCCGTGGGGTCCAGGAAACAATTGCAAAACAACGGAGAGGTGAGTCTGGGAACTCGGGCAACCTGTGGGTACTTTCCACGGCGTCACGAGGATGGTTCTTAAACCAGGAATCCAACCGGGATCTCATCAAAGGATCACCTAAAGGGCAACGGAGCAAACAAAGATAATTACTAGAATGTTGAAGGACAACTAGAAACACAGAGACGGGCTCAGGGGGCTCAGAGGTACCGTGACTGGCAAACACTCAGGCGACGCTGGACTGGTGGCCAACTCCTTAAGTCTGCGCTGCTGATGAAGATGATGACGAACAGCTGTGGCCGATAATGCACCGCACTCCTACCGGAACCTGTCGCCATCTGGTGGTAAAAGGTGATAAGGGCGCACAGAATTCCCACCACGCAGCCAGAACCCCGGAACATAACAATGATGGTTGATGTTCATTTTTATTATTAACTTCTGTTTGTTTCTGATTCTCTAACGTTACATTTTTCAGTGTTTTCAGACACCACTTGAGTTTAACTTTAACTCGGTTTGTCTTCCCATCTCTTTCTTCTTTACTTTTCCAATACACACACTGCTCCACTCAGCACTGTTAGATTGTATCAGTCTGTCAGTAGAAGGAAGATATAACAAGGCAGTGTCAAAGAGAGGCAAAGAAAGAAGGAATACTTTGTGAATATAGAGACGATGAGGCATTTGAAAGTCTCTTCCAGTTCCTGCCCACCTACATGAACCTACAGAAAGTTCTCACAATAGAACTCATTCCTCTGTTACCACAGCTTTTAACACACACACTCAGTTGTTTGCATTAACTCAAACAACTAAAAGGTGGTTGACTCTGTGTGATATATTAAGAACCACAAGTAGACACACAATACACTGTTGAGGGACAAATGACTGAAACGTGACCCACACGTAGAAAAGTTTGTCATGAGTGACAGATACTTTTTCAGTGTTTTTGCTTCTGTCTTTTTAAAATTTCTCTTAACTTGACTGGCCTCTTGTTTCCATCTCCCCCTGACCACAGCCCAATGTCCACCACTGAAAGGTGAAGGCAAACAATAATGTTTTTGCCTATGTGTGTGTGTGTGTATCCATGTGCCTGTCTGTAACCATAATATCTCATGAACCACTGGATACATTTTTATAAAACTTGCAAAATGTAGCCACTGGATGTACATCTACAACTGATTAACTGTTGGAGTCAACATAATTCAAGATGGCCATCACAGCCATCTTACAGATATTGACCTAAATCTTGGTATGGTAGTACATGACACTGATGCTGCAACATGTATTTTAAGCACTAATAAAATGTACAAGATTTGTGATTTAAATTTTTCCATTAATTATTTGGGGTCAGCTCTGTCTGTTAGCAAAATATCTTGAGAATGACTAAACAGATTTTTTTTTTACTTAGGGTTGTCAAAGGCAAACTTGACAGATAATGAAGAAATTCATTAGAAAGTCAAGTACATTATTGTTTTACTTCATTTTGGGTTGGGAATGAAGTGCTCCCTCAAGTGGAGGAGTTCAAGTATCTTGGGGTCTTGTTCACGAGTGAGGAAAGAAGGGAGCGTGAGATGGACAGACAGATTAGTGCTGCTTTCGTAGTATTGCATACTCTGTACAGGTCTGTTGTGGTAAAGAGGGAGCTAAGCTGCAAGGCAAAACTCTGGTAGCTCTCTAGGGTCATGAACTTTGGGTAGTGACCCAAAGAACAAGATCAGATACAGGTAGTTGACATTAGTTTTCTTCACAGGGTAGCTGGGCTCTTCCTTAAAGATAGGGGGAGAGGTTTGGTTATCCAGGAAGGACTGGGAGTAGAACTGCTGCTGCTCCACATCGAGAGGACCAAGTTGAGGTGGTTCGGGCATCTGGTAAGGATGACACCTGGAAGGTATTCCAGGCATGTCCAACTGAAAACCCCGGCAAAGTCCCAGGACACACTGGAGAGACCATGTCTCTCGACTGGCTTGGGAACGCCTTGGAATCCTCCCAAAAGAGGTGGCTGAGGAGAGAGATGTCTGGGCCTCCCTGCCCAAGCTGCTGCCCCCGAGACCTGACTCTAGAACAAGCCGTAGATAATGAATGGATGGCAGTTCACTTGTAAATGTGTATTTTTAACAACATTTTATAAAGATTCTTGTTTTTTCTTTTGTCATTTTTTATGTTTTGATAGCTGTTTGTTTGCCTTTCTTGTTCTTCTCCATGTCCATATCACCTTCTTTTAGCTCCATACCTCCCTCCAGCCCTCCCTCCATCTCTTCATTTCTCTCCAGGGTTTCTGTTAGTTAATGAGGTTTAAACTTGGATCCTCATCACTGAATACAGCTTGTGCTCATGGAAACTGGCTGTTTTGTATGTGTGTGTGTGTGTGTGTGGGTGTGTGTGTGTGGGGGGGGGGGAGTGTGTGCTTGCTGCTCTTGAGAAAATGTACTAACCTCAAAATCTCCTGGCTTTCTGCCTTCCTTTAAAACAGGAATGCTAATAACTAAGAGTTAACAAAACACACACCTACTCAAACAACTCTAGGTGTTGGGGGGCACATGATTGTTTTATTAGATGCTATGTAAATATACATAAAACACAGGTATTTGTAGGTATTTTTATTTACATAGTTTCTTGTACTATGACCACATCAAAGCTAAAGTGAAGCAAAATCTTACATTTTTTTCTCTAATGTACATTTCACTCAATCTCCATCTACAAAAACTCAGTCCAGTTTGTGAGAGTTTTCCAGATGGTACGCCATCCTGCACTGACATTTTTTAACAGCTAAATTACTTATTCTCCCAGCCTGCGTGCCTGCACACATAGCATCTGCACACATCCCCCTGAACGGCAAACACAGATGGGTGGAAATTGGACGAGGGGTGTGGACTGTGGATGTGAATGGCCAAACAATTCATCTGAGTTACATTGGAGAAACAAGAAAGCAGGAGAGTGGTAAGAGGTGGTCTTAAAATGTTGGAGAAGACCCCAAAGAGTTGGCATGGCAAGCTAAAATTATTACCTGTTAAGAATGTGTGCATGAGCTGTGAAAGCAAAAATATGTCATTTAAAGACTTTTGAGGAGGGGGTGATGTCATCTGTCAGTTCTTCCAAACCAAATACAGAGCCCTGATTACAAAACCATAGGATCTTTGTTATGTAAAAAGGGTCTACTTTCTGGCTACAATCTTTACTCTTCTTCCAGGTGAAAAGACGTACAATTTATTTTTTCATATCAGGAGTGTTCGATGATGTTTAACTCATTTGGTTAAATGATGTTAACTCCTGAAAACCTTTAAATGTTATATTATGTATAAAAGTCATAAAATTTATTTTGAAATGTGCAATAAAATTATTATTATTATCACCTGATGCAGAAGGCAGTGGTTCATTGCTCATATCTCTCACCATTCCAGCTAAATATCTTTTGATGTCAATGTGATTCAAGACAGCTGCCACAGCAAAGCAACCTTATCAAGCATAAAAATAACTATAGTCAGTCAATTTTACAAATATTGAGTTAAAATTTGGTGTTGTAGGTACGGATGGGAGACACAGAAAAATATGAAAATTTATTACAATAAAATCCTAATGTTATCCCAATTTTTAGACTGATTTTTAACTACTGATTTTCTAATATTTTCCTAGTTACAAAACAGTGTAACCAAACTGTGTTTCTATGTCAAAACACAGACATATAAGGGAAAAAAAATAGATAAACCGTAATATTTAGAACAAATATAATTTCTGAAAAGATTTTATTGAGTCTGTGCAATTTGCCAGCTTGGACCAAATATAACAGAGATTTAAGAAGTTACCAAAATAAGACTCGAAGCGCACGCCGTTTCAGACTGCTTGTCCCTAACCCAATTTTTTTTTTTTTTTTAAACATGCACAACTCTGGCAAAGAGCACTCTTGCTACATAAATTTAAATTTACATAAATAAAGTTTATTAAATTTGCAAATCTGTTTCTTTCAGCACTCAGTTTATATTTAGCTTTTAAGAAACAAGAACAGAAACAGAAAGCAAAGAAAAAGTCAGTTTAAAGACCACTGTAGGCTTATCTAATAAGGGACAAATTAAAAATATCAGCTTTTAATATAAACAAATGCCATTCTGTAAAATATTATCCTATTATTGAAGACAGTCATTTTGACATGACCTCTTAAGATAAAACACTAAACAGCTTTTTGAAAAGGCTGGCATAAAACTGTAAATTTGGATTGTTATGTTATACAGAACAAAGAAAATCAAAGTGTAATATTGTATCTATATCCTGGCAAGGCTTGAGCAAAAATACCACAATTACAAGATATGGAGTAAAATCAAAAATGTTAGAAATGCATCATACAATTTATGTGCTTTAACTTGAAAACAAAAATGCAACAACTATAACCTATGCTGCCTAAATAATATCACATATTGCTTAATAGTGATTACTTAACATGTATAATAGTATAATAATACTAAATAAAACAGTTTTCATATTTATATTTATTTTAATGCACCAATATAATTAAGGAGATTGAGGGAACACAAGTGAACATGTTGACATTCACTCTGTTTAAAATCCGTCTCAGCTTCTTACTGCACTCAGGACAGATGTTCACACAATTTGTGGTCAGCTGTTGTATTTACAACATTTTTATTTTTGTTGATATTTAAGCTCAACAAACAAACCTTCACTATAGAGGGGAAAGTGGTGTCATGAAAGATTGTGTGACTGATGATGTGTCGTTTGAAATGGTGTGCAAACTCTGCTAACTTACATTGTGTGCCTGCGTGTTATTGTGGACTATCAACTAGAAATACTAGACCAAATATTCCCACTTTTTCTCAATGTTGGAACTGAAGCCAGCAGAACCAGTTAGCAGGAGCTGCCATGTTTTGTTGTTTGTTTGTTTTTTTGGAACCAGGGTCTGTGCACTTTTGATGTGAAGCTTTAAGTCTCACCTACCCTATTATTTATTTATTTATTTTGCTTATTACAGGTAAATTTGATTCAATTTGATTTCATCTTATTGAGCAGAGGGCTGTGTGGAAAAGTTTGACAACCATTGGTTTAAATAAAGACTTTTAAATACACTATCTAATTTTATAAATACGATCATTGCCGGCCTTGATATGGACTTTATATTAGACTTAGTGCCCTTGCAGGTGTTTTCTGTTTCTGTTGTTCATCTGAGTTATTTGTAACCAGGCAGAGTGATGGCCATATTAATATAAAGTGACGCTCAATTGGCTCAAGTAATGTTGCATAGACAGCAATACTTCCAAAGATCGGACAATCATTCATCCACCTCTAGGCCTTAGGGTGATAATATAGGATGTACCCAATATACTGATTAAAACAGGATAATATTATACGCTGTCTGTCAGTCTGTCTGTTTATCGCATGCTCTTTTGACCTGCCTGTCACTTTGAAGGTCCTCCCAATTACACATGAACAAAAACTCACAGAAAAACTACAAGCAGCTCTGGTACAGTGATTCCAATCAAATACCATTTCTTATGAAAGTCATACATTCACAATCAAATGCTAATTATAAACAGTAAGTCTATGTATGTCTCATCAATTGAACAGTAATGCCAATTAAAATTGGACTGTTCAATTCCAGCAGTGATTTTTTACTTTTTTTTTTTTTTTTTTTGGCATAGTATTTTTGCAGCAGTTTATTTTTTGTTGTTGTTATTGTTGTTTTTACCTCCACACACTTCGTACCCACTTTTGCCCACTTAATAGCCATGCTGGCAACTGCCCCAGTGATGATGGTTTAAGCCACTGGTGTACGTTTCAAAATAAAAACAGGTACATTTTTGCTGTGCTATTATTATTATTAGTTTATCATTAGCACAGTTAGACCTGTGCATTCAGGGCTGTAACTGCAGATACTTTCTGAATGACTCCACTTTATATGTTGCCTTCTGCCTATGAAACTGAGACAAACAAGAATACATGAACTTATAAAGCACTTTGGTCAGTCTTGTTGGTTTTAAACATGCTATAGAAATAAAATGGACATTATCATGAAGAAGAAAACTATCCAGTATAGAGGCTGTATAAGCTGATGATTATTAATGTTCACAAATTTGTCTACATTTTGGCCATTGCTGTACCTGTAAATCAAAAGTTCTAAAATCTGTTCACTCTTTCACACTTATTGGCAGATTACTCCAAATCTAATTGTTCGTTGTCCAAGGTTGTCCATTGATGTACCGCCTTGTTTTACAATCTCCTATAACTTCTCCATTTGCTGTGGTTTCTGTATTCCTTGTTTTTAAAATTATGTCATAAACTGCTTCTGCAACAAGACCAATAACACTTTTAACATTTTATTTTATAAATAAATAACTGCATAAACCTACTAAAACTTGATGAATTTTACTTTTTCTGTGTTATGTCTTTCAGAGTTAGTTTGTATATTAATATTGGAGGGTTTTAAAATGATTGAGTTTCTTGGTCCTTAACAGTTAAACAATATCTAAGGCTTTAACAGGATCATGGCAGGCAAAATAGAGCCAGGAAAGTCTGAAAATATATAATTCAATAATTCTTCAATTTTATTTATTGATGTTTATTGATGTCAAAATATTTTGGACAAAGTGTTTAAAACAAACAAAAAAAATGATTATATTTATTTATATACTCCTAATTTAAAACAAAGTCATCTCAGGGCACTTAACAGAGTCTAAAAAATCTATTCATTTCAGTACAGTACAGTTCATTTATAGTTCAATCCAATTCTACACATACCACTTCAAGCCAGTTTTTATCCAGTTTGGTACAGTAAGATTCAGTAAACTGGTAATTGCAAAAAGTCAGTTGTCGTTGATGTTTTACTACAAGTTTTGCATTTTGTAGTTTATGCTTTGCATTCAAGATCAATACAGATAACTCAAAATATGAACTCTGTGAATAATTACAATTTGTCAAGATCTAGGCAGTTTCATTAAGTTTATTATGTCTTTTCCTCTACTCATCCTCTTCTTCTTGTGGGCTGGTTGTGTTTTTGCTGAGCACCAAATGCTGGCGGAGCCTCCATTTTCTTTGTTTCAGCGATTGCACCTGTTCTTCATTATTATCATTTACACACTGCAATTTAGGATGGGCTAAGACATCACATCAGCTCCAGATTGTTGTGGTTGCCACTTTAGCCAACATCTTATACCCCGTGATTCCTTATGTTTAGACATTTGTCCTGTTTTGATCATCATTGGATACTTTCACAAAACAGTTTCACAGAATGACCGCAAAGACCAGTTCATCGTTAAGTTGCCTCTGATCGTGCATAAATCACTGATTGGGCCGACCACATCCTGTTCAGACATGTTTTAGGAAATGAGGCGAGCATCGCACAACCTAAAGATTTGCTTTGTCATTATTGGTCTTCTTCTTAATGATAAAACTGTTTATTGTTGTGTAGGCATTTAAATCTTGCAGCCATATGTTTACATAGATCATATGTCATCACAACATCACATTCTAAAGGAGCAAATTCACCTTGCCTTTTTACATGTCAGCTATTACAGCTCGTCACTATGGAGGACCGAAACCGACATAATCAAAAATAACAGCAGAAATATATATATTGCTTTTGCCTTTTCCTTACACATGCATTTCATCAAGTAATGTTTATATTTTTTCCTGTAAAAAGCAAAAGCTTTTTACAGGAAAAAGCAAGGAAACTTTCTATGAACCAAAAATCATGAAATAACATTTCACGCCATACAGCTGATCAATGTTTTTTCATGGTTACCAAGGCAACCACGGAGAAAGGAGCGAAGAAGCTAAATTTCACTGAAGCAGAACTTGATATGCTGGTCAATGAGGTGGAGAACAGAAAAAATATAAGTTTTGGGAGCCGCAGTTGTGGCGTTACAAATAAAAGGAAGCATTGTGAGTGGCAGCACGTTGTTATCTCTGTTAATTCAGTGAGTGGGACAGAGAGAACCGGGGCCGAGGTGGTGAAAAAGTGGTCAGATTTTAGGTTGGAGGCAAAAAAGCGACTAACCGGCATGTCAGCTTCAGGTGGGGGTAAAGGCGGCGGCTGTCTGAGACATCTCTGCTACAAGTTCAGTTCCTCTCAAATGAGGTGTTCTACTGAAATAGCCGAAAGCGCAGGCATGAAGAATCGATCTGCGCATGGATCCTGGTTATTGGCCAATAGGAGAGGAGCTGGAACAAGAAGACAGCCTCCTCATTTGCATACTGAGGCATAAATGCACACGGTAATTAAAGAGGAGGAAGAAATGTCAAAAGAACAAATGCTTGTATAGGGAAAAAGCAAAAGCAAAATATAAACATTACTTCAAAAAGCATGTGTAAGGAAAAAGCAAAAGCAAACTATAAACATTACTTGATTAAATGCATGTGTAAGGAATATTGTTTTATTATTGATATAATATAACAATGTTATATTATATTGTTGTCTATTATATTACTGTTATATTATTGATATAATATAACAATATAGTGTTGTTTTCCTGTCTTGAGATTCAGGGCTGCAGTCCCAAATGTCCAGGCCTAACTAGGGCAAATATTATTATTATTATTTTTGTTGTTGTTGTTGTTGTTGTTGTTGTTGTTGTTTTTGTTATCATTATTCAGGAACAACGAAGGAACCACCAAAGCTCAAGCCAGTCTCAAACTAGAAACTTCTGGAGCATCATTGTCTCCGTCACAATGGACTAAGAGGATGCAGATCAAGAAAGAAGCTCCAGTTCTTAAAGCCACTCCTTTAAGCCTTGGAAAAGCTGACACTTGCAGCTGCCCACATGGACAAGCTAAATGTCTTATGGAGAAAGGTTTAACTGTCAAATAAGATGTTTGACCACAATGACAACATGTATGTTTGGCAGAGTCAAGGTGAGGCTTTCCAATCAAAAACCACTGTTTCATTTGTCAAGTATGGTAGTGGTAGCATCATACTGTGATACTGTTGCGGTGCATAAAGTAAATGAAATAATTAAGAAGGTCTACCTCACAATTCTTCAATTTCACCTCAAATCTACAGTTAGACAATTGAATCTTGAACATATTTGGATGTTCTCACAAGACAGTATCCCAAACACACATCAAAACTGGTTTCTGAATAGATAAAGTGGGTTAACATTAAGCGTCTGGAATAGGTATTACAAAGCTTCAACCTCAAACCTGTTGAAAATTTGTGGACTATGCTTAAAAGCTTAACCCGTATAAAGAAACTACCATTTTTGTCAAGAAAAGTGGTCAAAAATTGTTAGAGAAAATCCACAATAAATTCAAACTTGTACACCTGATTCTAATTTTTTTTTAAAGTCACATTGTATGTTGTATAATCGTTTTATCTTGGAAAAACAAAAGTTCCAATTAATCATTTAACACCCAAAATTGTTATGACATCCATGCTCCATGCTATGTAAATATCTGACAAAAAACTGTATATGAACTAGGGATAGAAAGAATAACCAGTTTGTGCTGATTCACAGACATGCACATGCACATTGGGACTGCATTGGTAGAGCAGCCTTGTACCAATGCAGTTTTATGATTCAATCTAGATACATCCGTTTAATAAGTCTTTGTACCAATAAAATTCAGTCTGTTTGATAATTTGTTTCTACATACAAACATTCACTATAAAAAGTGACAGAATAGTTATAATGTAGTTTTGTTTGTGTATAAAGATGGATTCCCTCCCTTCTTTTCCTACAGTAGACAGCTGTTTTCTCTTTAGCGACACCTTCAGTTCAGGAG
This sequence comes from Kryptolebias marmoratus, assembly GCF_001649575.2. Classification (NCBI taxonomy): domain Eukaryota; kingdom Metazoa; phylum Chordata; class Actinopteri; order Cyprinodontiformes; family Rivulidae; genus Kryptolebias; species Kryptolebias marmoratus. Next base: position 21,088,909 of record NC_051441.1, read on the forward strand.
GAGAACAGCAACAGCACCAGTGCAAAGAGCAATAAATCCTCTGAAAATGTGCTTAAAGCAATGTCAGTTAACTAATATTCCATGAAAAAAAGGTGAACTTATGTTATATTCTTTATATTACAGAAAATGCATTTTCATGCTCACTGTTACTTATAGAGTATTTAACACATTTGCAGCTGCCAGATTTATTTAATTTGGCCCTAACCCTTATTTGTATGTATTTCTTAAATGTGACTCAAGTTGTATGAAAATGGTTTGCAATTTTAAAACAATACCTGGTTGTAAGCAGCCATTTTTATTTTAGGTAGTAAATTGTTAGTTTTATCAGCTGACATAGGACCACTTCTTTGCCTTGTTGTATTATATTGCATTGAATCACAATGTCTTAAATCAAGCCCATATTGAATCACATCGTCTCGTGATTAAAGGCTGAATCGCATCATGATCATCGGTGTTTTGCTGCCTATGTATCTTTAATAAATCAATTGTTGGCATTGTACAGTGATATGTATCATATCAGTCACAGATCAGCATGACATAGCACATACAAGAAAAATGCACATACACATGCACATGCATTCTGACTGCCCAAAAACATACACACCAAATAAACCATTACACAAATGAAGCTGCCTCTCACAAATTAGTATTCCAGCCATCTTATATCAGACTGATAGAGAGAAAGAAAGAGAAAGAGTGATTGCTGGAAGGCCGGAGGGAGGAAAACACACTGTTTTCCAGCTGATTAAGTTTTCCAATTTCATTGAGACACAACCGTAACCTGCTTCAATTAAAAGACCACTCCAGAGACAGACACTGTGTCTGTGAGTGTGTATGTGTATGCAGAGCTGATGGTTGTATTTTATTGACTGGAAAATTGAATCAAATTGTTTCCCTCAAACAGTCTGTTCTGTTCTCCTCAGCTTGTTAGCTGCCTCACAGTCTCCTCTGCCTTTTGTTCTTCCTTCCTTCTGTTTCTTTCTCCTTTTCATTTTCCTCTTTCATTGGATTGAAGATGTTTTCTGGCTACTATTTGTTCTTTGTGTGCGTCTTTTAAGTGTCTGTTAAGATGGACTTTTGTACCATGTGTTCTCAGTGGGGATTGCATCCTCTAAAACACCTTCGCTGTCTCTGAGACAGAAAGACTGACGCCAAGGCCCAGAACTTCCCAGCAGGTTGTCAGAGTTGTGGAGATTACAATACTTTGAAGCAGTAATGTTTTTCAGTAAAATGCTGAGGAATGGTTTGTCTGACTCGAAGACGGTTTTACTCTTTTTCATTTTAGCAAGTACTGTAATTAGGAATGTCCAATTCAAGATTCTTTTCATCCCCAGTACTGATCCAGGTCCATGAAAATAAAATATTGCCCCATACCAAGTTTCAAATTGATACATACATTATTTGGATTTTTTTTACAGCACACACTTGCAGATTACATAGCATAAGTACATTCAAGTTATTAATGTCAATGATCGTGGAGAGCCAGCTCTTTAAAGAGCTGACCCAAAACAGGCTCTGACTTGGCTCTTTTGGCTCCCAAACGGCTCTTCACAATTAGTACTAAATGAGGAGTTGTTTGAGAGCCAAAAGAGTCAACTCTTTTTGGTGAGCTGAGCCAAATGAGCCGGAACTTAAAAAAGACCTGTAAGTCCCATCACTAGCTGGCATGGCATCAAAAATCAAAAACTAATCACAGGGAGCAGAAGGCAAAAAACAAAACATCTCAGAACAGAAACCTAGGAGCAAAGAGAAACATCAGTGGCTGATAAACAGTAGAAACCAACAATGAACTACATCTTCATAGATTTTAATGGAGGTTGGCAACCAGCGTTAGAGGTGCATTACCACTTCTTCTACTACGGAGTGTGAAACAGCTCTAAATTCTATTTATCAGGCCAGAATATTTAATAAGATCAAAGAATATCTTGACACTTTGCCTACTGGTCAAGCTCAAATAAGATTTGATTGTTGAATCTTGAATACTAGACTCTTGTAACTCAACTTTCATTGGCTGCATTTCTTAGTTATATTTTGGGAATCCTATAACAGCATGTATTGCAGTTTCCTGAAACTGACAGTGCTCACATAAACCATTTGAATGTTTTCCTTTATGTTGATTATGCTGTTTAAGGGTGAGTGTCCGAACCAGATGTTATTTCAAATGAGTAATCTACCTAATTTCTTTTTTTTTCTGAGTTAACCTTTTTTTTTAACCGTATAAAGATTTGTCCCTTATTTTAGTGCTCCAGTCTTTTGGTTACTCTTCTATTATTTTTTCCCAAATTATTGTCTTGATCTGAGATTTTCTCTTACGTAAATCTTCGGTCTTTCCATAATTCTTGTTTTGCCCATTTATGTACTTGGTCATTCCCCCTCAAACCTACATGTGCTAGTATCCATATGAACTTGATAGATATACTTTGACTAATGAAACTGGAGTAAACTTAAAAAACTCAATATAAAATGTCTTGATGGCTGCTCTTGAATGATCTCAGACTCCTAAGGACTGAAACAGAATTTGAACAAATTAACACATTCATCCATTAAGGCTAAAAGCACTGCCAGCATCTCCACAGAAAAGACGCTCAGGTGGTTTGGTGTTTATTTATATGGCCCCTGTCAGCTGCAGCTCAGGATCCTTTAATCCATCAGTGTGCATCTGCAAATAATGTGAATAGTTTTTTATCAACAAGAACCAAGAAAGCGAACTCGCAGATCTGTCACCCCTCTCTGCTTTTCTTTTTAGCAGGTATAAATTTGTTACAGAGGTAGTTACCTTCCATGGGTCAACATCTGGGATGAATGCTGTTAGGTTTATATCAGTGTTACTGAATCTCATCTCCTATGCATGTCTTTGACTTGTCCAACCTAAATCTAAGCTCGTGCCATCTTCCTTCTTCCCAGTACTCCTGCCACTGTTGGGTGTCTGTGATTATGTCCATTTTAAGATTTGTCCAATAACTCATCATGAGTTGTTTAAACTCATTAAATATCATCTGATATTTAAAAGGTATTTCACCAAGTAAAACTTGCAGAGATCGTGTTTGCTTTAACAGCACCATAAGTAAGTAAGTAAGTAAACCTTTATTTATATAGCACCTTTTAAAACCCAAGTTACAAAGTGCTGTGCATTACATAAAATTAAAAAAAGTTTAAAAAAACAGATAAAAACAGTAATTAGGAAATTAGAATTAGTGCAAAATGCAAAAGCATTAAAATAATCAAAAATTTAAGGCATTTGTGGCTAAAACTGAAGTGTTAAACAAAAGCATATTGAGAAGAGATAGGTTTTCAGTTGTGATTTAAAACGCTCTGGAGAGCTCATTATCCTGACTTCTACAGGAAAACTGTTCCAGATTCTGGGACCCTGGATAGAGAACTCCCACTCTCCTTGTGTTTTTGAGCGTGGAACAGCTAGAGGATCTTGATCAGAAGACCTTAGGGGTTTAGAAGGAGTGTAAGGAGTTAACAGTTCATTGATGAAAGTGGAAGCGAGATTGTTTTATGCTTTGTAGACCAGAAAGAGCAGTTAAAATCGAATCCTGAATTTTAGAGGAAGCCACTGTAGAGAGATAAGCCCAGTGGTGATATGTTAACGAAACAAAATCTTGGTGAGAAGTTAGCAGCTGAGTTTCAGACTAACTTAAGATGAGAAAGGAAGTCTTGATTTAAACAAAAATAGAGGTAATTGCAGTAGTCTAAATGTGATGAAAACATGATTTGCATCCTCTAACTGTGGAAAATAGAGTGCATATTTTGACTATATTTCTCAAATGGAAGTAACTGGACTGAACTTCACACTTAATTTTCTCACATATGAGTTGTTGGTCAGAGATGACTCCTACATTTTTGGCAGATGTTGTGTGAACAAGAGAACCAAGGGACTGGAGAATGTTTTTCAGGAACTTGAGTTGGTTCAAAGAATAACACTTCAGTTTTACTCTTACTTTAAGAAAATTTGATGACATCCAGTTTCTTATCTCAGCCAAACTGTTATGAAGAACAGTAACATCTGTACTATCATCATGCTTAATGGACAAATAAATTTGAGTATCATCAGCATCACAATAATGAAACACACAGTTGAATTTCTGTATCAATTGGGCCAGGGAGAGTATAAAGAAAGAAAATAAAACTGGGATTTTAATACCTAGTCACATAGCTTGCACTTGAATCTTAAGGTACTTCATGAATCAGTTCTGCAAAATAGCTGGAATGAACAGTCCATTTTTAAGCTGCTTTTGGCGGCTCATAAGTCATCTTTCTATATCATCATATTCCACAGACACCTGAGGAATCACAGAGGCCTAGAGGAACTCAGTTGTTTTGACAAAGAGTATTATATATCTTTCTTTAACATAATTTTCAAAACATGACACATTAACTCAGTTCAGCAATTCTGTGTGGTTAACTTTTATTTATTTATTTATTTTTGACTGTATGTAATCATCACAACACATTACTGAGCTGCCAACTTGGCTCATCTTTTCAGATGTCAACTGTACGGCTCTGTTACTACCTCACTTGGAGGCTCATCAGCTTCAACCCCTCTTGCTGCCTCAGTCCATTCAGAAATCATACCGAGGTGGCCAGCAGGTTTCTTAATCGTGACTTGAATTATCTGGTTTACAAATAAAATAATAAATAAAATACTACAATTGCACAAAAAGAAAACACGTATATACTTTATATGTGAAGGATTTTTTTCTCATGCCCTCACCTGATTGGCGGCTGGTTTATCTCCCAACATTAAAAATGATTTCATAGCTCTTCTAACCTGCAGTGTATTTGCAAAGCAAAAATGTCTTGTGTCAATCGTGGTTTGGGATTGATAATGATATGAAAGGGGGTAGAAAGTATCTCAGTCCTAGCTTTGTTAAACAGACAGCTTTTTTGTGTAAAAATACTTAAATGTACAGAACCACCCTCTACAAATACAGACTGACTCAAATAAAAAATCTTTCAATTTAAATAATACTGTCAACAAACACAAAAGGTTACAAGAGACAAAAAGACACAGGAAAGAGTTTCACTTTCTATTGAGTGTAATATTTAAATACAACATGCTGATAAAATATCACTAACCCTCACACAAGAAAAAAACATTTAATGAACAAATACTCAGCCTCTAACTGTTTCCAGAGTCTACCTTTGCTTTGGCCTCTTTTTGCTGCTGGCCTAAGTTTGACCCTAGCCTTCAGCATGAGACAGCTGAAAAGAAAAACGTCAGAGGGGTGGGGTAGCTGTGTAAACCTGGACTGAAGTGCATTCTGAGATTAGTAGTTCTAGCTATGTGTGTACTCCTGCAGGCCAGCCTTAATACGTTTGATATAAAGACCTTGCACTCCTTGAAGGAATTCAAATTGCTTTCATGCCAAAGTTTTAGTCTAAGATTATCTTGTGCTTAGAATTTGTAGCTGCTTTGATCAAACTTTGAAAATAACACTATGCATGATCTCAGATGTTATTGCAAGGTGTCACGCTCAGAGTATGTGTTATGAATGACTCTCAGCTACAAACACACCAGATTTTAGCACAATATATGTAAAATTGACTAAATTATTCCCTTTATTGTGTTTTCTAGGGTCGCTTGGCTGTAGTGGCCATCTTTTATTGGGTTGACTCCAAAAGTTTATGAGTTGTAGATGAACATCCATTGATTGTTTCCTAAAGGTTTCATTAAAATCCATCCTGTGGTTCATGAGTTATTTTTCTAACAAACAGACAGAGTTTATTCCAAATAATTAATGATCTTTATTTAAAATTGTTTCAAATTTTTAAATCTAGCTCTTGTGCAACCTGTTGATGCTCAGAATGAGTTGGGGACGATACCCAACTCATACCACAAAAGAAAAAGTTTATGTTAACATCTGCAAAAACTGAATAAGTTCTAGTCATTTTTGTGTTTTTAGGGTTAGTTGGCTGTGGCAGCCATCCTGAATTGGGCTCCAAAAGCTAATCAGTTGTAGAGGTACATCCAAAGATTATTTTCTGACATTTTCATTAGTGTAAGAAAATACACTAAGGACTACACTAACACCCCCCCCACACACACACACACACACACACACACACACACACACACACACCCACACACACACAGAAATTAGCAAAAACATTACTGTCTGCCTTCCCCTGTATAAATTAATGATTTTTTCTGACCAGAAAGAAATTCATATGAGCCATATAAAGCTGCAGGTCTTAAATTTGACACATTGTTTATATGAAGTTTTTGTTTTACTCAGTGCAACAAATCAAGCTGTATTGTAGCCACTAAAGCTGCTGTAATGTCACTGTTTACTGTGAACAAAAACGCCCCAAATTCTTGTCCTAATGGGCAACATTTTATTTGGGAAGATTTTCCCAAAGTCATCACTACTGAGAGTTAAAGTATTGCAAGAGCCAACAGGACCAGAAGTTTTTGTCAGCCTAGCTGCTTGTCTTAATTGTTCCACAAACACAGTGCAAGAGGTATGTATATACTGTACATAGTTCTAGCTTATTATGTGAATGCTGACTTAGCATTTTGCTAACCTTTCGCTTCATTTAGCTTTTAGCATTTTGCTCATTTTAGCTTTCAGCTTTTCTAGCTTTAACAACTCAGCAGAGTCGTTAAAGACTCAGCATTCACAATAGATTTTCACAGAAAATGTAATTTCTGTAGTTTCATTGCACAGAAGGGCATTTACGATAATAACAGATGTATGAAACACAATGCAGCAAGAAAGTATCAACAGAGACATCCAGACAGCTGGGTACAGCTCACAAGCTAATAAAATAGTCGCAGATATTGCAATTTACACACGCTCAGAATCTCACATTTATTCCTTGTCAGCATCTTGAGTTCTTTTAACCTTTTCCATTGTTCTTCCTTTACCAGTATGTTGTGTGATCCAGCCTTTTATCCATTCTGTACAGAGATCCCTTACCTTCCCTTCTCCTTTAGAGAGGACCCACTCCTGTTCTTTTTTTATCTGACCTTTTGACCCAAACCAAGCAAACAACATTTATGCAGCAAAATCATCTTTTATAATCTGGTGAGGGATGTGAAATGCCAACTGACCTTAGAGAACTCAAAAATTGCTCTAGTTATGTCAATTTTACAGCTACAATTGGTGTGGCTATGGTCAGACAGTCAGAACTCATTTTTTAAGTGCTCTTCATTAAGCAAGAGCTTTGCTTAAATCTGTAGCGTTAACCATTGGAGTCAAACCTGTTTGTCTGATCTGACACAAGTAGCTCCCAAAATGTGTGCCTTCAATGACTAACCTACAACCACACCAAATGTTAGCACAATATCTGTAAATTTGACTGAATTAGAATCATTTTTATGTTTTCTCGATTTAGTTGGCTGTGCAACCAAAGATTTTTCTTGAAAGTTTTATCAAAATTCATCCAGTGGTACCAAAGATATTTTGCTAACAAACAAACAAAGCTGACTCTTATTAATGGCAACATTTAAAACGAAAGTCTTGCGCTATCAGTTTGTGCTAAGAATATGCGTTGGAGATCAGTCTCAGCTACTACCACACCACATGTTTCTGTCAGTATATGTAGAATTCACTGAGTTACAGCCATTTTGGTGTTTTCTATGGTGTGTTGGCTGTGGCAGCCATTTTAAATCAAGTTAACTCCAGAAGTTGATCAGTTGTACATAGAAATCCAATGATTAATTTCTGCAAGTTTTGTTAAAATTTGTTCAAAGGATAATGAGATATTTTGGAAACACATAAACACAGATACAGGCAAAAACATCATTCATGCACTACTTTGGAGGACTTTTTTTAGATAAACACTAATGATGACTACTTGAACCTATTTCTTATGTTACATTTAACCTAACCTATTTTACCCTAACTTATCCTTTTACCTATCTTCATGGGGAATTCTTTTGTACAGAAAAAAGAGGCAGCTGCACACAATGCAAATGTGCAAACAGATTTATATTCCCATGCAGTCAAGACTCAAACATAGATCCACATACGCACAACTCTCTTATTTTATAACCCAACGATACAATTGAATGGTTTTGTTTGCACACGAACATTTTTCCATTTGCGCAAGTACACACACACGCACACACACCCTGCTGCGAGCCAAGTGGCAAGTAGCACAGTCGGACATGAAATATTATCTGGTAGAATCATCCATCTGCTTTGGTTACATCTTCCCTCTCCCCTTTTCCTTTCTTCCTCTCCTTTTCTTCCTTGTCATCCCTCCATCTCCTCCATCATTACTCTCTCCTCCTATCACACCTCCTGTCTTATTTAAAATAAATCAGATTTCCTCTCAGGCTGAGTGTCTGTGGAGTGCGTACTATTTTATGGTGTGGTCACACGTGGCTTGTTGTCTGTTTTTCTGGAAGAAAATGAGGAAACCTGCATCCCCTTGTTTCCATAACAACAAACCGCATGACCATCTTCACCATCTTTATCACTATTTATTAGAAACTGATCTTTAAAAATCAAAAATGAGAACAAAACTAAACTGGTTTTTCATACATTTGGTAAAAATATAAATAAAACAAAAAATAAATAAAAAGAGATGTTCTTAAAAAAAATGTAAAACAGGTATTTTGCTAAATAAAACTACAATTACTTTCGTTAATAATTTAAACTAAATAATGAAACTAGATTGTAATAATAAAACAAAACCGGGGGTGGAGGGGGGGAGTACCACTCTAACATAAGGGTACTTTTAAAAAGAATTTGTTAATTCTTTCAAAAAAAAATTTGTAAACAGTATAAAACAGTAATACACATTTATAAATTAGTTACAAAATACTGTTTAAATATTGAAGCAGGCTCACTATTTGGCAAGAGAAGAGTCAGTACTGTATTTTTTATCTAGTGCACTTTTAATGCTTATTAATGGTTTGTTAAGTGTTTACAGCTTGATTAACAACTGTAAATAACGATGTATTAGCCATCCGCTAGGTGCCCTTTTTGTGAAGCGGTACTCTTTTTTTTATCTATATATATATATATATATATATATATATATATATATATATATATATATATATATATATATATATAAACAGAGGTTTTTAGAGTGAGAGCTAAAATAAAACAATAAGAGCACTTTTATAAAAGATTTATGAATGATTTATAAATAAATAAATATAAAAGATTATTTATGAGTTTGTAAAACAATACTAAGCATTTAAAAAGCAGTTATAAAACCGTGTTCATACAATGAAGCAGGCTCACATTTTGGCAAGATCAAGTGTTGTAGTTTTGTTCACTCAGGTAAATGTAATTTATTGGTAGCTTACTTTTTAAACTAAATAACTCCATCTGTCTAAACAAACTTTGTATCTACAGATGTTCAAAGTGCTTAGATGCAGGTAACTTACTGACAAAGGTTTGATATTTAAAAACTAAATTATGAAGAAATGAAATAGAAGCACAGCACTGGATCTTTAGTGTATGAACTATGTTTTATAAATACTTCAACGCAATAACAAACTCATGAATAACCTGTTTATGAATCATTCATAAAGTGGACCTTATTTTTCAGTGGTACCAAAATGTGTTGTGCTGTTTTGGGGGTTCACATATGTATATATATATATATATATATATATATATATATATATATATATATATATATATATATATAAAATAAATATATGTGCCAAAAATATTTACATTTTGGCCAGTATCTACAGTGACAATGTTTACTTCTTTATTTTATGTTTACCATCTCAGCACAAAATGGACCTATAAAGAAAGCAATGAACTTAAACTGTGGATCTGGATGATTACTGACCACAAGAGATATTATCTCATGGTGGATAAACTGTGTGCAACATGCCTGTGTTGTTACTACAAAACTACAAATAATATCATAGTGTTTCCACTGTGAGGCTTTCTGCTACAAAACATTAGGCACATAACAACATCCCTTGACAAAATTCTGTTGAGGTGAATAGTTGTTTCATGATGTCAGTGCCTTATTTCACAGGGCATTACATAATGTTTCATCTCAAGGATGGCTGAAACTCTCATTTTATGTGGATGGAGCTGATGTTCGGACTTTGACTCCCGCTGTGGACCAATCAGGAAGCTGAGAAGTCGTAGACACGTTTCCTGCTCTCTGATGACATCTGGTGGGAGAAAAACAAACTGATTAGTAAATATCTCAGTGTTGAAGGAAGAAATTTAAAAACAAGTTGCTTATTTATACAGAGTTTACTTTTTTATTATTGTACAAGACAGCATATGATGCATTCCTAAAGTATCATTCTGCTGGACAATGATGTCAAAATATTATCATGCAGAATGTCTGCTTATAAGTTTGGTGTTTTAAATGGTTTATGATGTTCTTTGGCTCCTAGATGGGAGTAATATCTGTAGGCCACACTGGTGTGTGACAATCTCTTTTATTACCATTAACACACTCACAGTGGTTTGTTTTGGCTAATATAAAGAGACAGATAATTGCCATTCCAGCTCCAGATAGAATCAAATATAGAATAAAAGAGCTAGTATTGTTTGAATTATTGCATATCGCCTGTTGCCTTTTATGCCAGAGTTTTAGATTAAGATCAGGAGAAATGACACAGTTGCACAGTTGTAGCCATTTAGGTCAAATGTTTGAGACAACATTATATGCAATCTCATGCCATATTGTAACTTCTCAAGTTATTTTTTATAACCTGTAAGCACTTGGACAATGTGTTGTCTGTGGCAGCCATCTTGAATTGGATGACCTCCAACAAATAATCAGTTGTAGATAGTACTTTCTAAATGTTTTGTTAAAATCCATTCAGTGATTCATGAGATATTTTGTTGATGGTACACACAAACACACACACTCTCACACACACAGAGAGGCAAAAACATTAGCACCTGCCTTCTTTGGGCGATAATTATCCACAGCTAAAATAATGTTGTAACGAAAACAACAACAAACTGACAAAAACAGCACAGAAATAAGGGTGGGGGGGCAGCTTGGTGATTCTTTTAAATTTAATATAAAAGAATGCTGAACAGAGTTCTCACTTGATCGAGATGATTATTTGCCAGAGTGAGTAGCCGCACAGGTCTGCTGTTAAAGAAAATGACATGAAACGTTTATGCAGTTACAATGCTCAAAAACATTTAAAAAGTGTCGACTCATGTCATTAAATACTATGTGATCAAGCATGTTCTACATGATGATTCTGAAGCATTTAGTCAAGACACTTCACCAAATTTTATTATTTTTCTTAACGAGTATTGTTTCATTCTGTTTAAGATGTGCACTATAAGCTAAAGAAACTGCATTTTTTGCAAAAATTCAGTGTGAATTGCTGAGTGCTGCATGACTGATGAAATTTGCTGAAGAAGCTGAAACTGAGTTGTTAAAGCAAAAAGAAGCAGAACACTTAGTAAAATCTCAGTGAATAGTAAAATACATAAGAACTAAAATACTAGCTAAACACTAAAAGAAGTAAAATGTAAGGACTTAACTGAAAATGCCATCTAAATGCCTAAAGTAGCAAAAGGCAAGGTAAAAGTGCAAAACCAGAAGCTAAAGCAAAATGTCAGATAAAAGCTCGACGTAAGAAAAGGCTAACTTTAAAAGTAGCAAAACACTAAAAGGCTAGCTAGAAACTAAAAGTAGCAAATGGGTAGCTAAAAGCTGAAACTCTCAAAAGGCCAGCTGATATAAAAAATGTAGAAATATTGTAACTAAAAGTTAAAAGTATCAAAAGACAAGCTACAAGTATCAAAAGGCTGGCTAAATACTAAAAGACAGCCTTAGAAGACAAAAATATAGCAAGTAAACTGAAGCAGATTTCGAAGCGAACAATGATTTGAAGAAATTAAAGAGATCGGTGTATTTTTGTGGGGAAAATATTTGTAAATAGAGTCAAATATTTTGAAAAGCATAAAAAATTACAAAAATTAAAAGTCAGAACCCTTCTCCTGAATGAGATGACCTGACTGGTGATCTGACTGGAATGGATTTATGTGCACATTACTCAGTTTTAGGTTCCTCAATTTTAAATCCATGTCTTCAGGCTAAAACATATTTATTCTGTGAGATTAATGACTGACAAATAAATTCCATAAAACAAGAAACCTAATAAGTCTCAATATTTATTTTTTGTCTCTTTACTCAAGATTATTCCAGTGGTTTTCTTGCTTTAAATTTTCATGTGGATTCCCTTAAAAAAAGACATGTTTACTTAGTTCACCTCAGTTTTTTGTAATGGTGATACAACCTATTATGTCTTTTACCTTATTTCAATCTTTTAATCTTTTTTTTTTTTTTTTACATAAATGTTCTGTTTTATTTATTTGGACATTTCTGCAGCATCAGGAAAATGATTTAACAACATACAGGCAAAAATAAATCTATACAAATGCAAATAGAGTCATTATGTAGACTATATTGTAAATTCCTAAACAATAAAAAAGTTATAACATTACTTGAGGGAATGCTCATCACCTCTCACCTTTCATGCTAGTGTCTTAAACTAAGATCCTTTTATGATAAGAAATAATGCAGTTGTAACTGTTTTGACCAAACATTGAAAAAAAAAATGGGATGAATAATCTCATGCGATATCTAGAGATGTCACACACTAAGTGTGTGATGGTAATAGCTCTACTACCACATCAAATTTTAACTCAATATCTGTTAAACTAACAAAGTTATAGTTCAGATGCTACAAAGTGTTTCCTTTGCCAAAAAAAATCCCCACAACAAGCCTGTTTTAGCTCAGTCAATAAACCTGCCATTTTACCGCCCTGTTTGTTAGACTTATGTAACATCAGCAGGTGGTTCTGGAAGCATGGGGACTGAACCCTCTGGAGGACGGCAACCTGGCCTTCAACTCTGACCTTTGACCTCCAGTCGAGTTCAGGCAGGGGTCAGCTCTCGCAGACAGAGCGCAGCGCAGGTTCAAAGAAGGGTCAGTGGGCTGACTCTGTCAGGAGTCACCTACTGCTCAGACCACACCAGCTTTCACTGTGGATTATTTGTTCACTGTAAATCCAGCTAACTAACAAGGCAGCTGCCTTTAGAATCATCATAAGAGGTCACTGGTATTAAGTCATGATAACCTTGTTCAAAAGGAAAATATTAAAGGAGTAAAATTGATTGATTAGAAGAGATTATCTGAACTATAACTGATTTGATTTTTATCACCCGCCGTCAAAGGCAAAGGAAGACAATGTTTTTGCCCATGCCTGTGTGTGTGTGTGTGTTCCTGTGTCAGTCAGTTACCACAATATGTAATGAATCACTGGATGAATTTTAATGAAACTTTCAGATATCAACTTATTTACAGGATTTGACTGAAACCCTACAACTAATTTCTCATCTTAAGATGATCTTAGTTTAAGATATGCCTTTCTTCAGCCAATGCTAGGACCTAAATTTATTTCAGTGTTTACATCATGATTTTCCTGCTGTACAGGGTAAAACATTAGACAAATCTTTGTGATCTTACTTGTTAAGGAGTCATACATTCTTCCAGCTACCACAATAGAGGTAACAAAAAGCTGCAGCAGCTAGTTTAGGCAGTGCACGTACGTCGGCCGTCTCTTTTGATGTTTATTGTTGTTTTAGCTCACTCACAAGTGCTGCACACAAAGAAATCCATTCAGAAATCTTCTGCAAACACTTTTGTCATTTCCTGCCCAGAGGGTCATGAACAGGTCAGTCCGGTGTCAAACGCAGGTCACTGCAGGGTGAGGTCAAAGGTTACCTCATTGCCTGTTGTACAAAAAGGTTAAATGATCATTTATGTTCATTTATACCTATTGTCTGCCTACTCTTAAGAAACCTAATGTTTCTGTTTGTTAACCTTTTTTTAAAAAAAAAAAAAAAAAAAGGGAAGTCTGTTCAAAATGTAGTATGGCAAAATGAACTTTGTCAAATCAGTTTGACCCCAATAAAACTGCATCTGTATGTGTGTGTGTGTTGCCATGAATGCACAAATTCCTTGTGTGAACGCTGACTCAGCACTCACACTATTGTCCTTTGTTTCTAGTTTCTTCCATATGTTTATTCCAATCAAACTACTTGTGCTTTCTTTGGGCTATTTTATTCATTCATATATCAAACCGCTCAGCTCAATCCAGAATACTGTGCCAGGACTTTTGGGTTTTGTCATTATTATGTTTTTTTAATTCTTATTATTGTATTTACAAATAATTTTGCCATAATAATTGTCAGATCTTTTCATAACCTCTATTTTTTCTATTATCATTATCATTATTTTGTTCTGCTTGTTTTAATGGTAATATCTCAGTTAAATATATTCATTCATCAAAAAATTTCAGTAGTTATACAGCACTTAGCAATTGCACTGCATTTAAAAAGTATATATTGCTAGTTTTATTATATTTATTTGTACAGAAAAATTGACATTTAGGCAACAACAGAAAAATAACCAAATACCAACTGAACTTTCACAGAAAAAAATGAATCAAGTATTTATCATGTGAAACAGCGCTGGGAATATTCCTGGGGGGGTCAGAGGGGCTTTGTGTGAGGTCAGGCAAAGTTCAGTGTGTCCATAAACCCCTTCGGTCTGATACAGAGCAGTGCTTTTACAAGTTACATATTTTTACATGTAGAACTTCTGTTCATTCTGAATCTTTGGGAATGGCCAATATAAAGACAACACTGTCCTCTAAAATATCCATGATATAGAAATATGTACACCTTCCCTCCAATGTGATAAAGTCTCATGTGAGCATTTATTTTATATCACTTTATTGCCAACAGTTCTCACACATTTTACCCAAATGTCACACACCCTGTGCAAAAATAAATAAAAGTAGCAGTTTTTATTAAGTGCGGATACAGGAGGATTACTGAAGTTACCTTCATTAAAATGATTTTATTAAAAGCCACACTGATAGAGAGCTAACACTCATCTCTGCAGTGACCTTTTAACGCCCAGAAGTTCAACAGATTTCTCTGGAATCAACGTTTGTCAGGTTTGGTGGAGGATTTTGTCCCAGAATACAAACTGGCAGAAGGAGCTCAAAAGTAAATTGATATTTTTAAGGAAAAGAGCAAATCAAAAAGCTTACTTGGCAGCAAAAAAAAACTTACTGAAGGTGGAGAACACATGGAACACGAGGCGGGAAGCACGAGGGAAAAGCAGACAGTGCATTTCTGCAACAATGAACCAGTAAGTGAAGCAGAGAAACAGATTTTAAGGACTGAGGCAGATGCGGAAGTGGACACAGGTGACTGATTACTAACTAGAAACAGGTGCAGATGGGTGTGGCGGGCTGATAAGAGAAAGTACTGAGCTGAGGGCAGGTGAATAATGACACAGGGGACACAGAGAGCAAAACTACACAAGAACTAACAATATTAAACATGAAAACACAAGGAACTTACTTAACTCAAAGATCACAACAGAAACACAAATGAAAATAAACCCAAGGCTAAAGATTACTCAAACTCAAATCCTGACACCATTAAAGAAATAAACTGCTGATCCGAACACTCAATGCCCAACAGACTTGTTTCTGGGTCTTCATCCGTCAGTAGCACCAACGTCTGTCATGTTCAAAAAAGTTCAAGTTCTGCCGCACAGTTTTTGTTCAGAAAATGTTATTACATACAATAATGTAAAAGAAATGCTTAAATTGACTCAGTTGAATTGACAACCTCCCCTAAACCCCACCCCAAAAGACAAAAACAGGAGTGTTTAAATATTTGTACATTTTCTTTTCCCACTATCACATTGTACATAATACAATATATTTATCATATATAATCATGAAAAAATCTTGTATTTTTATTTCAGTATCTTTGAAATTAGGAAAGAATCTATAAATGCTTGTCCTTGGACAAGACATTGAATATTATTAGTGTATGAGTAAGAATATATAAAAGTATAAGTTAAAAAAATGCCCTATACGATATATTTATCATAAATAATAATAATAATAATAATAATAATAATAATAATAATAGTGAAATGCAGAAACTGGAGATGTTTAAAAGGCATTATAAGTGTGAACCATTTGCTGTTTGTACACCGTTTAATCAGATTGTACAAACTGTCTGATATTGCGAGCTAAATGTGGTATCTAATGTGGTATCTGGGCTGCAACTGTTGGAGTCTAGTTGGCAAACAGCATTTGGGACATTCACAGGGATTCTCAGTTTCCTCACGTGATTAGCAAAGTCTCGCACAGACGTGACCTTTCAGAAATGAAGTGAGCTTCACGGAACCAAAAGAGGCGTGGCGCAAAACTCAGCTTCGTTGCATCAGCTGTTGCCACATTAAATGTATATCGTTTTCAAAACATGATGATTTAACTCAGTTAAGCAATTCTCTTTGTGGTTAACTGTTTTTTAAACTAAATGCTTGTTGCTGTGCATCATCATTGGTCTTCCCTCCATAATAAACCTGTTTGTTGTAGTTTAATCCCATGACCAGGTGGTTACACAGACTGTATACCATCAGGGGTGGGTTGGCTTTGACCCCTCTTGGCGCCTCGGTCCATTTAGAAATCACATCAGGCAGAAGGCATCTAAGTCCCGACCTGAAGTGTTTTGTGAGAGTACTCATAATTCTTAAGGTGTGCTTTGATACCTGTATAGGAGCTTTCCTTATGACAGAAAACATCTGAGGCTACAGCGCCAAATGTTCAGGTCTAAATATGACATCAATATTAAAGGATGTAATGGAAAGTCTGGTTCAAATCTGCCTTTGTTCATTTGAAAAATGTATTCCGGTAGATTATGTTAAACATGGAAATGGCTGCCGAGGTGGCCACAAAGCAGGTAAAATAGTGGCAGAATGAAAAAATGTGAACAGTCCAGAATAGTTTTGCAATCCTTGCACTCAAAACTAGGCCTTGATTTTCAAAGACTGGTCAGGCAAAATGTGGCAAAACAGCAAATTGGTCACAAACAGTCAGAATTCAGTGAAATTGTAACTAAAAATTTGGCTATTTTCGTGCTATTTTGAGTCACTATCTCGTCTCCAACAGTTGCAGTACAGTGAGATAATACCCTAACCGTTGGAAGTTTTGCCATAGCATTGGCAGTTTAGCTAACTAAGCTTGTGTTTTCCTTCTGAACATTTCTGAACTAATCCTTAGTAAAGGGTAGTCGTTGAACAACGTTCCCTTACACCCCAACTTGCACGGGATAGTAAGATAATCCTCTATTACTCAGAAAGCGAAGGTGGACATGTGCAAAATAGGCAACTACATCATTGTTTTTTAAAAGCTCTCAATCTTGAGTCCACACAAAAACACAAAAGGGATTTTTAAGAAAATGTCCACTTGCCTGTGGATGAGAGGTGTAAATGCAGCAGAAAGTCTCCATTCTTTGAAACATCTAGGGTAGTGTAGACAGGCCTTATTCTCTAACATGACACATGGCTTATTTTACCTCTTTCTTTCTGTTATTGCAATAGCTATTACAAATGACTCCCATGCAGGTGTCAAAATACAGCGCTAGTGCTCTTGAGATGGGTTTGAAGACTCCAACATCACAGTTCTGGTGGGTTTAAGACAGGTTGGAGTTGCCTGCAGTAATTCTATTTAAATATAAAATAATGTTCAAAACTCACGCGACGGGACTGTGAGCCTTTATAACTTAAGAGAAGAAATTAGGATCCCAACCAAAATCACAAAACATTCTAAAGACTGCCTCAGAGTCGTACGGGGTAGTGGGGGGAGTTGGTGTCTACCTCATGCGGTCATTGTGCGAAAGGTGGGGTACACCCTGGACAGGTCGCAAGTCCATCCCAGATTTTAGTGCCTTCAAAAAAAAAATGTGCAACAGGTCTTTTATATTAGATCAAATTTGGTATTTTCAGTCAAGGCCATGTAACTGAAAACATTTTACACATTTAACTTTAGTTTGGCTTCATACAAAAGTCTGAGCCTTCAAACCAAATAAATTAGCTATGAAAGTTCAAAAAATATTCTGCCACAAAAGTAAATATCTGGATTTTTTGTTTTCTTTTGTTTTGTTTTTTGCTTTTTGTTTATTTCAAAAGCAGGTTCATTTTGTCATCAGGCTAACAAGGAACAGACACCCACTAGTGTTATATTCATATTTTTTTTCCAGTATTTTCTAGATTTGGATGTTTTGAGAATAAGGACCAGAAGTAAGGGTTTCAGGGCTGCAGTTGTCACTGCGCTGCATGCATCAGACGAGACACAGATGGAAGAGGAAAAAGAAACAAAGTGGGTTCAACAGCAGGGCAACGATCCTCTTCCTATTCTCCATCACATACACACCCTGGGGGCACGCAACACAGCATGCTACCATGCTTAAAGGTCCGTGCGTGTGTGGGTGTGTGTTTGAAAAAACTAAATTAAGACCTTCTGGTTGTTGCAGTTTAAAGTGAACAAATAAATTGAAACAAGCATTAATAAGAAGAAACTGCACCGAGACCAGCTATCTCTTTTTACAGCGCAGTGTTTAACACTTTTTTGAAAATTCAAGACTTTTTTGAAAATTCAACACTTTTTTGAAAATTCAACACTAATAAGACACGAAAAAAGGAGATGGAAAAGAAGAGTAGAAAAAAAAATACGGCAAAGGCCACTGAGTGAAATTGTTTCCCCACATTGTTACAAAACAAAAATTGAATGTATAGCTCACAAATCTCTGTAGACAGCTGTTGATTTTTCGTCTCTTTCCACTTTTATCTAATGGTTACTGCGTCACCTTTCATATTTGCATAAGTCCCCTGTTTTTTTGATTTCGCAGGTTTTTTTGTGATTGTTGTGGGCTAAAATGCCTGATTTCGCGGGGCATTTTCCTAAAAGTTGTGATGAAAAGTTGCAATTTTTTTTTACTGAAATCAATAAAAAATCACAACTTTTAATATATAAACCAAAAATACTTACAAGTTTTGTAAGACAATTACCAACAAACATTGACATTCTCAAAAGGTGCTTTATTTGAGAACTTCGATAGCTTTTAAACTGACATTCATGACCATTTCTGGATTGTCCCTTGTCTGCAGATCTCCTCACATGTTTTGCAAACACAAAGTGTTTGTTGATGCGTTTATGTTCAATGATTACACTTTAGGACGTGCAAAACAGCTTCCCCCCACTCTCGTGCAGCTGGTAAGGAAACTCGTTTGCGACCGCAGTGAAGTTAGTTTTAAGTTGGATACTGGATATTCGCGCTCCACTGAGTTAGCAGCGTCTAGCTCACGGCTGACCCGAAACAGGAATGCTAATGTCGGCCAGCCGTTCTCTGCCGGCCCCTTCTCTCACGCGCGATGGTTCACTTAGGGATGGCTGGCCGACATTAGTGTTCCTCTTTCGGGTCAGCCGTGAGTAAGATGCCGCTAACTCCACGGAGCGTGAATATCCAACTTAAAACTAACTTCACTGCGGTGTTTTGCTCGGTCCTTTGCTGAAATCTTTGTGGGCAAATGTGAATTAGCGCACATTTTCGCTTCGGTCTCTGCTCCTGCACGCTCCCGGCATTCTGATGTTAACAGGATGTGACATCATGGAGTTATTTGGGGTTATTTTGTATTCCACACTACACAAACCCACAAAGAAGACACTAGACCACAGAAACGGTGGTGAATCACTTTAGAAACAATAAATATTGGGTTAAAGTTGCGGGAAAGTTGCAGTGTTTTGGACAAAGTTGCAAAAAGTTGCGATTTTGCAGGGTTTGCTTGATTTTTCGTTAATAGTTGCGATTGCAACATCACGAAATCCTGGAGGGT
Source organism: Kryptolebias marmoratus (assembly GCF_001649575.2). NCBI lineage: Eukaryota > Metazoa > Chordata > Actinopteri > Cyprinodontiformes > Rivulidae > Kryptolebias > Kryptolebias marmoratus. Next base: position 21,108,599 of record NC_051441.1, read on the forward strand.
CTGATTAGAAGTTTGTGTATAGCATATCTTATTTTCACAAAAAAATCTTAATATGAATGCAATAAAATGTTTTGTCCATTTAGATTGATTGGGAGTGTTTTATCGTACCACCTGCTCCAAGTGCTTTTTAAATGATACCACACTCATGGCTTTCAGATGATGTTTTTAAGTTCTGTATGTTTATTTGGAGCTGTGAGTAACATTAACATACTGTAATTGAAGACCAAGCATTATTCATTGCGCTCTGTTTTTCATGCCAGAGTTGAGAAATGACAGTTATAGGCATTTTTGGTCAAGCCTTGGAAACAACAATATGCACTATCTGCAATATTTTGATATCTCACGTGATCTTTTAGCACTTGGAGTATGTGTTGTGAATGACTCCTAGCTTCTGCCACACTAAATTTAAGCACAGTATCTGTAAATTAGATGTGATTAGATGTGGAGGGCATCTTGAAATTAACTGACTAAAAGTTGACTCCAAAGTTTATCAGGTGTACAGCTTTGTAGCTGTGCAGCCAATAAATATTGTTTTAGAGTTTCCTGAAATCTGTCTAGTGGTTTATGAGCTATTTTGCTGACAGACAGACAGGATTAACTCTGACAGTTAATACCAAAGCTTTAAGCAAAAATGTGGCATAATGTGTTGCACTCAAAAAAAAGTGTTGGGGTTGATGCTCAGCTACCGCCACACTAAATTGTAGCTTGGTAACTAAAATTGGATAATGGCACCAACCACAAATAAATGATCTTACAGATTATTTAAAAATGTCAGCTACCAGATAACAGAGCTACTCGACATATCTCTAAAGCTGAGCCCAGCCAGCTTACAGAAGAAGCTGTTTTCAGCTGCTTGTATATAAGATCTTGTTTTTTGGTTATGATCCATACCTCATAAGTCTAAGAGAGGGTTGAAACATAAACAGTCCAGGAAACTGAGAGCTTTGCCATTTGGCTCAGCTCCTTCTTCACAACAACAGAGAAGCAATGCTTTCATTCCTGTGAACAAGGCCCAGATTAATCCATCCATCTCCCACACTGCCCTGCCATCACTCATAAACAAGACCCCCAGATATTTGAACCCCTTCACGTGAGGCAGAGACACACATCCCACCTGGAGGAAGCATCCCACCTTTAGCCAGTTGAGCACCATGGCCTCGGACTTAGAGGAGCTGACTCTCATCCCTGCTGTTTCACACTTGGCTGTGAACAGCATCAGCCAACACTGAAGGTCAGAGCCTGAAGACGCCAACAGAACCTCATTGTCTGCAAAAAGCAGAGACAAGACCCTGAAGTTCCCAAACCAGGTTCCCTTGAGGTTCCCTCGATATTTGGCAAACACTCTCCGGTCCCCCTTTTCAAAACTGGGAACACCACCCTAGTCTGCCACTGTGTAGCGATTGTTTCGGCCCTTCATGTGATGTTTAAATGACATGTCAAACATAAAACGCTTCTAGAATTTTGCCACTCAAGTTGGCTTCATGTTGGAGTAGCTCTGTTACACTCATTCTGAGATATTGTTTTTGAACAGTTTAATTCCTCTTTTTTCTAGTTGTAAATCGCTTTTCGTTGGATGATTATTTACTCTGGTTACAAAGATTTTTTACTGAAACCTTTTACTTTTGGACATCTTGTTATGATGCGTAACCATAACAACAAGTGTTAAATGTGAAGAATCCTGAAGTCCAGTCATTGCCAGAACCAAGCAGACCGCCCATAAGTCCACCGGAAGTAAAGGTCCCAGGAAGCAGCTCGCCACCAAAGCCGCCCGCAAGAGCACCCCGGCCACCAGCGGAGTGAAGAAGCCTCACCTCTACAGGCACGGTACCATGGCTCTCAAGGAGATACACCTCTACCAGAAGTCCGGAAATTGCTCTTCCAGCATCTGGTATGGGGGATTGCCCAGAACTTCAAGACTGGCCTGCGCTTCCAGGGCTCTGCTGTCATGGCTCTGCAGGAGACCAGCAAGGCTGGTGGGGCTCTTTGAGGCCATCAGGACCGAGGACACATCAGGACAGACCTTCAAGAGAACCTTCCTGCCCACAGCCATCAGCATCTATAACAACTCCTTAATGGCACCAGGGTTATGAGCTACAACAACATTTGGAATCAATAAAGTATTTTTGAATTTCAATTTAAATTGTATTTGAACACCATAACTTCCAGAGCCTTTAGCATCTCTGGGTGATTCTATTCTTGGTGCCCTGGCGCAGGGCCTGGTAGTGGTGACAGCAAAACAGCTGCTGCAGCCAACTAACTTTCAAAAACATAAAATTGGCTTCAGCTCAGTCAGTTTTACAATACTGAGCAAAAATATGATGTGGCAGAGGCTAAGATGGCTTCCCAAGACATATTCTGGGCAGTAACAGATTGCACAAAATCTTGGTTGAAAATATGCAACAAATATTTGAAGTCAACTGTGTCTGTTGGCAAAATATCTCATGAACTTCTAGATAAATTTTATTAAAACTTTTGGTAAATAGTTATTGCATGTACCTCTACACATAATTATCTTTGAGAGCCAATTTAACTAAAGAAGACTGCCATGACCATCTGACTTTAGAAAACACAAACATGTCTGTAATTCTGTCAATTTTAGAAATGCTGTGCTAAAGTTTGGCGTGTTTGGAGCTCAGAGTTATTCACAACACATACTCTAAGTGCTACTCAATGTACAACATCTTTACCAAGAATTATCACAGTAAGTGTTGGCGACAACCTTGTTTGTGTGTTAGCAAAATATCTCATGAACCACTGGACAAATTTTATTGAAACTTTCAGAAAGTAACTACTGAATGTTCATCTACAACTAAATAACTTTTGAAGTAAGTTCAGTTTAGGATGCCTGCCATTGCTAATCTACATTAGCCAAGACAAAAATGACTATAATTCAGTTTTACAGATATCAAGCTAAAAATGTGATGTGGTAGTTGCTGAGAGTCATGCACAACAGGCACTCATATCTGGAGATATCGCATGAGATTGTGCATAACGTTATTTTCAAGGTTTGACCAAAATGGCTACAACTCCCTGAAAGGGAATAAATTAAACACTTCTGGTTTAAACAAAAGAAATTCTAATTTTTAAAAAGTATTAAGATTGGTTTGTGAATAATTGTCATTAATACTAATTTAAAAGAGGCAGCCGCTGCCGGTCAGCAGCATGAAAACATACAAAAAAGACAAAATATAAACATTACAATCCATTAAAGAAGCTAGAGCTAAGGTATTAGAATGACCTGTCTCAGTAGACTGCTCTGTTTTATGTAGTGCTCTTTTAATTGCAGCGTGCACTGTATTGACTGTTTGTCTGTAACTATATTCACTTGAAATAGGTCCTTGTGTCTCAATGAGATCACCTGTATTAATAACGGTGAAATTCAAATCAAAAAGCCAAAGAGGAAGAATAAAATCTGAACTATAAATGTGACACCTTTTATGTATTATACATTGTTTGAATATATTTATTATTTGGTGGTAATTGCGTATATTTATATGTATTTGGGGGGTTTTTTCATGTGCATTTTCAATATTCCCAGTTATTTTTAAAAAACTGGTATGAGTATTTTTGAACAGCTGTTTGTTACATGATTTAATTTTAATTATTTAAAAATGGTGACTCTGTGTTTAGAGCTTGCCAGTCTGAAGAAGGTTTAGTGGCCCAGATCTTTTCATCAGTGTTTGCTTACATTCTATTTTCGGTCCATTATCCACACCAGAGTATTTTGGATGTGTGCGTTTTCTTATCCTTATTTTGTCTTCAAAAGTATTAGGACCTGCAGCAGAAATTGTTTCTTTTGTGGTATATCTTTAGGGCGGCAAAACTAAGTGAGAATACGATAAATGATGACATTGTTTGATCCATGTATTGTTAAGTAAATGCTTGTAAAAAATTTCAGAACATGACATTTGTTTTTTTTAACTGGTAAAACCGAACAAAATGTACAATAACACATAGTTTGTTTAGGTTTATTTTTAGTAGTAGCAGTAGTAGTATGGTTAATTTTCAGTAATACAATCAGTCAAACTAAACATGGTACTAAACTAACAATTTATGAAAAAATATGAAAAGCTACTTCTGTATGATAAAACAAAATACTGCAAAGGATGAAATTTAATAAAAGGTTAAATTTTTCACAAAACCATTTCTATCTGTATAAAATTCATAATTCTATCACTAATGCTACATATTTTTGGCTACTCAGACATATGTATTTAGGTGTCTTGACAATGTTTAGGAGGTGTAGAACATCGCAGCCTTGATTCTGAAATTCCCAGATGATCCACTGTTACCAGTAATATTATAACATACCAGACATGTCTTTTTTATTCATACTAATGAAGAGAGGAACAATATTATTGCCATGAGATCTGTTTAACTTGAATTTCCCGAATGACTTATGAGGGCTAAACTGGTCCCCAAGCTTCATCTGCTGGTGAACAGTGGAAGTACAGGATTAGAATGTTAAAACTTTAATATCATTTTTCAGTGCCAGGACAATATTCAAAAACAAAACTACATTTATTATGTACCACAAAATGATCACATTCATGATTTATGTAAGCAGACTTACATTGTTGCCACTTTTCTGTATAAATTATTGCTTTTAAGATTAAATCTACATTATTCCACATGTCTAGTATTGTGTTTTTGAAAAAGAAATTTAAAAACTATTTAATATTAGTTTGAAGATGTTTTTTATCAACATTTACTGTATAAGAATTAAAGGCCTAGCATTCTTTGAAGTAACGCATGTCGCCCGCCGTCTTTCGTGTCAGAGATTAAACTGAGATCATCTCATGTTGAGACTTGATGGAGTTAGGGATGTTTTAGTCAAATATTAAAAAGAAAATGTTATGCACGATCTTATGTAAAACTGTAAGATGTCATCCTCAGAGCATGACTCTCAGTTACCACCATGTCAAAGTTTAGCTCAATATTCGTAAAACTGACTGAGTTAGAGCCCTTTTTGTGTTATCTTATGTAGATTGGCTGAACTGAACTGACTCCAGAAGTGAATCAGTTGCAGATGTATAGTCAGTGATTACTTTTTGAAAGTTTCAAAACCCGTTCATCTGTTAGCAAAATATCTCCTAAACTACTGGATGACTTTTAATGAAACTCTAAGATAGTAATCATTAGATTCACAACTACAACTGATTATCTTTTGAAGTCAATTCAATTTAGGATGGCTGCCACAGTTAATCCAGATTAGCCAACACATTAAAGGTTATAACTCAGTCAGTTTTACAGATATTGCACTAAAACTTGGCAGTAGCTAAGATTCAGTCACAGCACATACTTTGAGGGTGACATCTCGTGGTATTGTATAACGTTTTGACCAAAGCTCCTTCATTTCTCAGCATTAGATGATCTTAGTCTCAAAACTTTGAGAATATGCAGTCCTTTCAAAATGATAGGTCTTTAGTTTGATAGAGCTTTTTTACTTGTAAACTTTTTATCTTGTCAAAATTTGCTGAGGCCATCACAGTGAGCAGCAGTTAGTGCCAACCCTCAGGTCTGCACTGATATCTTTAGTCCACTAGGTGGTGGTGCTGTACAAGTTTTTCATCTACCAAATCCACAATTCAGTGTTTAGCAATCCTTGTCAGCTACTAGCAAAAGAATTTAATTAAAATGACAGGCCTAGTATTCCTGGAATGAATGCAAAATCTATAAAAAATGTCTTCAGGCTCAAATTAAAGACCTAGAAAAAATATTTTACTTTTTTCTTTTTTAAAGTTGGTAGAACAAACTATGAAAGCCAACAGGTGTAAAGGCACAGGACTTTGCAGCGAAATGTGCTTCCTCCACTTCCTCCACAAAAAGAAAGTGCTTCAGACCACCAGAGGGACTCGAGGCAGACTCAGTGGTGTCTTCCTTCAGTTTGACCCGGTGCTGGCAGTAAGATGTGGGTCAGCGCACCTCCCACCTCCTAAACACAGTGGTTCAATGACACCTGAAAAACAGAAAATAAATAACGTCCATGTCATGTCTGACAAAGAGTTAATGTTGAATTATTTCACTAGACTGGACAAATAAGACACACCAAATTGTATCTGATTTTAAAGCATTTTATATTTTTATGAAAAATGTATGTTTTATTCTCAGTAGCTTCCATGTCTTTGGATCAGGTGGTGAAAAATTAAAGTTCAGTTGTTTCATTTGATGGGTGTGTGTAATGGAAAATTTTATTGTTGTTCTTTTTAATAGTAAAATGTATAACAATAATTATGATTTTTGCCGCTCTCCTGCATGTTTTAGATGTGTTCTTGCTTTAAAACACCTGGTTTAAATGAATGACTTGTGGATGTGCTTTTGGAGAACTTGATGGTTTGGTGAGGAGGTGATTAAACCATTTGAATCAGGTGTGTTGGAGCAGAAAAACTTAAAACCTCCAGGACAGAGGAGCCTTGAGGCCTGGAGTTCGACACCCCTGTTTTATAGCATCATATAAAACCATGAACACAAAGATCACCAGCTTCATGTTCTTAAATGTCTGAAGACTTAAAACATGAAAACAGAGATAATCAGGCTTTACAGAGGCTGCTTCTGATATTTTACTGCAGGAGGACATTTCTCCTGTGGCTTTGTTTTTTTAAGCAAGCTGCTTCATTAAAACAAAAAAAAACTAATATTTAAATTTGCTGTTAATTTTCTAAAGTAAAACATCACACATGATATTTAAAACAGAGAGTAAATTGTAATTTTAGTGCAGACCATCGCACAGCACTCAACTTGTTTAATAAGGAAACATGCTAAAAAAAAAAAAAAAAAAGAAAGAAAGAAAAACCACACACAAAGAAGCTGGTAGAAAAAATTCTTTAATGACCTCCTGCTCTTGATTTGGACCACAGGTCATTCTTGGGCTACAGTTGCTCACAGAGACATGAGACTGTATGAACATAAACAGTGGAAGACAGGAATTTATGTCAAGCTTCTGTTTAAAAGACGTTCAGGTGTCCTAAGGCTCTGTTGGTCAGTGGATTACCAGAGGGCTGGACTTCTCATCACCTGCTGCTCCAGAGCATGATGAGTTCAGTTTCAGCTTCAACTGTCAGTAAGAAGCTCCGTCTGTGAACTGATTCTTTTCTTAATAAAATTCCAAATATAAAAATTAGAGTGAAACAGCATTTATATATCATCATAGTCATACCTGTTGCTGTAAGATTTTAAAATGTTCCTCAACATAAAACATACTAAAGTAAAAGTACAGGTTGGAATAATTACCTAAAAAGTGCAAAACACACAAAATCTTACTCAATTACAGTAACGCGAGTAAACATAATTACTACCTTCAGTAGTAATAGGAGATGATAGAGGTGCATTGACACACCTTAGATGTATAAAAACCTTGAAAAAAATTTTTCTTCAGTCTAGGAGCACAATTCAACATTAATTGTGTGTCACCAGGGCACATGGAAGCTATTAAAAAAAAACAATCATACATTTTTCATAAAAATATTAATTAAAGAAATGCATTACAATCAGATAAAAATGGGTGTGTCTCATTTGTCCATTCTAGTAAAACAGTTCAACATAAATTCTGTCACTGGGCCACATAAATTGGAAGCTACAGAAAAACAATCATCAGTTTTTCATTAAAGTAATTATTGAAAAATACAAGTTGCATTAAAACCAAATAAAAATTTGGTGTACCCCTTTTTGGGTTGCTAGGAGCTGGTGCCTATCTCCAGCAGTCACTGTGCAAGAGGTGGGATGGATGGGCCGTATAACATGGAAGCTATTGACAAAAAAAAAGGAAGCGTTTGAAAGAAGCATTTATGAACTCTCACACCAGAGTAAACTAATCAATAGCAGTTTCAGTTCATCACACATAGATAGTTTATATTTTTTCATCAATAACAAACTGTTCTGAATCCCAAACTGACCTCAGGCTGTCGGCCTGTAAGCAGCTCATACTTTTTAATGACAGTGTGTGTGTTCACGTCATGTTTGAAGTAAAACTTCCTGTTTCTCTTCTCCTTCTCTGTGGCGATGTCCTCCTCTCCATTTGCCTTTCTTTTAAAATTAAAAATAGTTAGGACTGCTGCTGGCAAAAAGTTCTGCTCTTTTGGCATGAAATCAATTCACTGCAGTAACGAGGGTCAGAGTGTCGCTTCCATCACAGTAAATAAATGAAATGTATATGGAGGGTGTTCGCAAAGTGATGGCAGTGGAGGTGAGGTGTCCAAGTTAGTCATAACATCATGTTGTGGTATACAGCCTAACTGCGGTTGGGATGAATGATCTAAGAAAGCGCTCCGTCCTGCAGCGAGGATGTTTGAGTCTCTGGCTGAAGGAGCTGCTCATCCTTCCCACAGTTTCATGCAGAGGGTGGCGGGGGTTGTCCATGATGGTTGTCAACTTAGCTAGCATCCTCCTCTCACCCATCACTACCAGAGGACACCCCAGTACAGAACTTGACCTCCGTACTAGTTTGTCAATCCTGTTCCTGTCCCTTTCAGTACATCCAGCCCCCCAGCAGACCACTTCATAGAAGAAGGCAGATGGTCTTTAACAGAGTCCTGCACACACCGAAGGACCTCAGTCTCCGCAGCAGGTGGAGTCAACTCTGGCCCTTCTTATACAGGACGTCTGTGTTAGTAGACCAGTCCAGCTTGTTGTTGAGGTGAACACCAAGGTACTTGTAAGAGTCCACTGTCTCGATGTACTTTCCCTGGATGTTCACCGATGCTGTATGGGATGACTTCCTCCTGAGGTCAATGACCATCTCCTTCATTTTGCTGGCGTTGATTTGGAGAGCGTAAAAGTAAAAGAAGCATTATCGGCAAAAAAGTAAATAAATTGAAGAGACTATCAAAAACTATCAATGGGGAAAGAGTGGAAAGTCTGTCAATATTAATAGAGTTTGAAGAAACAATCCTGCCAAAAAATATCAAAATAGGTTATCTAAGCTTTCAAGTCAGGCCTTATGTCCCACCACCACTTCGCTGTTACAAATGTCAGAGATATGGGCACATAGCTTCAGTATGCAAAGGAAAACAAAGATGTCCAAAATGTGGAGAAGATCACAAAATAGAAGAATGCAAAGATGTTCATGAAAAATGCTGTAATTGTGGTGGACAACATAGAGTCACATACGGGGGTGGTGAGGTAAGGAAGAAGGTAAAGAAATCCAACAAATTAAAGTCACTAACAACATAAGTTACGCAGAAGCAGTAAAAAGTGTAAAAGGACAAAAATCATGAGAAATCAAACAAACAGAGAATCAAGCAACACAGCAAACCAAAGCACAATCTGATGAAAATATCTCCATGTCTGTTTGAGAATTTAATATTATTCATGGCATATGTCATTAACTGCACTGACCAGGCCAAAATTTAAAACAGAGAAAATCAAAATAATCGTGAGAAGAGCTGAAAAGTTTTTGGGGTTGAAAGAAGGATCATGGGAAGACATTAACATAAGGTTGGAAACAGATGGGCGATCAGGAACACCAGGTGACAATAGTATATGAAAATATTACAAGGGAATGCAAGAAGTTTAATTGCTAATGGACAGGAATTTAAAGGATATATTAATGAACTTGAAGAAAAAACACATATTATTTGTGTACAGGAGACATGACTAAAACCAACATTGGATTTTGTTATTAAAGGATATGTTAGTATAAGAAGGGATCGGCAGAATGGAACAGGAGGAGGGTGTGGGTTAAACAAGGGCTACAATATCAGGCATTAGGGAAGGGTAAAGAACTAGAATATATAGTAGTAGAAATATGGGGAAAAGAAGGAAAATGTAGAATAGTAATTTTTTTATAATCCATGTAAAACAATGTCACTTGAATCGATGTAAGAGGTGTTGGGATATTTGGAGGGGAAAGTAATTTTGTGTGAGGATTTTAATGCAAATAGCACAGTTTGGGGGAAAAGTGATGATAAAAATGGACAAGTTATTGAAGAAATTATAGAAAATAAAAATTTAGTATGTATTAATGATGGGAGGGGAACAAGATTTAATGTATGTAACAGAATCAGTAATTTATTTAACATTAGTATCAAACTCACTGGCAGGTGTTTGTGAGTGGGATATTAATAAAAATATAACAATTGGCAGTGACCATTATCCTATTACAATCAGAGTCAGAGTAACATTAGATAATAGTAATAAAATAATAAATGAAAAATGGAACTTTAATAAGGCAGACTGGATTAAATTTAGATATTTGAGTAACCTAGAAAAAGTTGATATGACAAAGAATATAAATAACATAAACAATGATATTTGTAAAATTATATTAGAAGCAGCAGAACATTCAGTAAAAAAAAGGAAGAAGACAGAACAATAAGAAAATGGTACCATGGTGGACAAGTGAATGTAGTGAAATAATAAAATTAAAAAATAAAGAATTTAAAATACTTAAAAGTAATCTAATCTATCAAAACCTTTTTGAGTATAAAAGAAAACAAGATATGGAAAGAAAGGTTGTTAAGAACACAAAAAGACAATATTGGAAGAACTTCTGTAATACTTTTGGGAAAGAAACAAAGATTGAAATCATTTAGAAAGTATTTAAAAGAATGAATGGTATTCAAAAAGAATATGGATATCCAGTATTAAATATTGAAAACACAAATATAATAAAAGATGAGGAAAAAAATGAAATACTAGCAAAAACTCAACTAGATCAGATTTTGTATACAATGATATATCATCTCAATGAATCATCTAAAAACATAATGTTAGAATTTTATAATAAAGTCTGGGAGGAGGGGGAGCTACCACAGAGCTGGAAAGAATCAGTAATAATTCAAATAGCCAAACCTGGAAAAGACAACACAAAACCAGAAAACTATCGACCAATAGCATTAACATCAAATATTTGCAAAATAATGGAAAAAATGATTAATTATAGAATAATATATTATTTAAACAGTAAATATTATTTATCAAGGTATCAAAGTGGTTTTTGAAAAGGGAGAAATACTAACGATCCAACAATATTTCTGGAGTACAAAGTCAGGAGAGCACAGGTAAATAAAGAAAGTGTGGTGGCAGTATTTTTTGATATTGAAAAATCGTACAATATGTTGTGGGTGGAAGGTTTATTAATTAAATTACAACTAATAGGAATTCATGGGAAAATGTTTAAATGGATAGAATTTTTTTTATCAAACAGAACAATACAGGTGAAAATAGGTCAAAAACTGTCTCGAAAGTATCAAGTAGAAAATGGAACACCTCAAGGGAGTATTGTCAGTCCAGTACTGTTCTCTATCATGATAAATGACATATTTAATGACATTGGAGGTGGGATGGGTTGTTCTTTACTTGCAGATGATGGGGCTATATGGAAAAGAGGCCGAAATATACAATTTACCATTAAGAAAATACAAAATATTATTTATAAAATAGAGAAATGGGGATTTAAATGGGGAGATTTAAGTTCTCAGTTGAAAAAACAAAAGTTATGGTTTTTACACAGAAAAAAAATAGCCAAGAAATAAAAATCAAGTTATATAACCAGGACTTGGAACAAGTAAAATGTATAAAGTTTTTAAGAATATGGTTTGATGAAAAAATTAAATAGAATATCTACATACAGAAAATAATAGATAAATGAAAAAAAGTATTAAATATTATGTGATGTTTAGCTGGCAGTGACTGGGGAGCAGATAGAGGACCATTAAAAAAGATATATACTGGATTAATCAGATCAAACATAGATTATGGACGTTTAGTTCATGGGACAGCTTAAATACATTTAAGAAAGTTAGACATCATTCAACATCAGGCACTAAGAATTAGCACAGGAGCTTTCAAAACCACTCCAACAACAGCATTAGAAGTGGAAATGGGAGAACCACCCTTAGACCTGAGAAGAACACAAACCATGGTAAATTACTGGCTGAATTTACAAAGCAATAAACCAAATCATCCAACCCTTGACATTTTAAATGAATCTTGGGAAAATGAAAAAAGAAAGACAGGAAGTTTTGGATGGGTAATTAAAGAAAAATAGAGGAATATCATATACATAATGTAACAATAAGTCCAAGTCAACCATTGTCAATAATACCACCCTGGATTTTACCAGAAGCTACAGTGGATTTGAAATTATTGGAAAGGAAAAATGATCAGGGTATTATCACTTTTCATACAGTACAAGAATACATAGACAGTTATTATCAGTACATTCAAATATATACAGATGCATCAAAAACAATAGAGAAAATAGGAGTTGTATCTATAGTACCAGAATTTCAAATAAAAGTAGGTAAAAGAATCAATAACAATCTATCAGTATATACAGGAGAACTGTTGGCAGTTCTATTAGCTATACAGTGGGTGGAAGAAATAAAACCAATAAAAACAATAATATGTTCCGATTCAAGTTCAGTATTATTCAGTTTAAAAAACAGTCACCTTTCATCTATGTCTATCCAAAGCATCACTTGGAAAGGTATATATGTAGTCTACTGCCATTGCTGTGGTTTATAACTTCTGTTAAGGTAAAATATTCAAAGAAAGATACAGTGATGTACCACATGGGGTGGCTGTGGCTCAGTGGTTAGAGCACAACTTAGAGGTTGGATTCCTGGTAAGAGTCACATGTCGAAGTGTCCCTGGGCGAGACACTTGAACCCCTCATTGCCTCTGATGTGTGCCATTGGTGTATAAATGGAGTTTAAAGCACTGATTAGTCTTGTTAGAAAGATTCATTCAGATTAGCTTTGTAGAGATGTAGCAGAGTGCTGTATGAATGTGTGTGGATGGGTAAATGAGGGCGAAGATTGTGTTGTAAAGTGCTTTGAGAAAGGCGCCATATAAGTACAGACTATTTATAATCAATATTATGTCATCTATCTGCTGCAGTGTGCTTAGTCTCACCTGGATGGTAGTGAAGGCTGTTAAAATCATTATCTTTAATTTTTCCAGTGCCTTCAAAACTATCCAGCCCTCTTTACTGAGTAGCAAGCTGCTCAGATAGGTCTGTTTCCTGAGTTGCTGATTATCTGTCAGACAAGCCTCAGTTTGTGCATCTGGGGAGGACTCTGTCTGATGTGCTGATCAGTAACGCAGGAGTACCACAGGGGATGGTCCTGGCTTTGTTGCTGTTTACTCTGTATTCTTCAGACTTTTAGTACAACTCTGAGTCACCTTCAGAAATTTCTGATGACTCTGTGGTTGTTGAGTGTATTAGAGATAGACAGGAATTGGAGAAATGGGAACTGGTGGACAACTTTGTGGAGTTCTCTCACATAAATCATCTGAACCTGAACGTAGACATGACAAAGGAGATGGTGGTTGACTTCAGGAGAAAGAAACCCACCAGCAGTGCCATCAACATATTGGAGAAGGAAATGCTTGTTGTGAATGGATACAAATACTCGTGAGATTTTTGTTGCAGGTACTATCTATCTATCTGCTGGGGGAGCAGCATCAGTGCCGGAGATGCCAGCAGACTCAATGAACTCATTAAAAAGCTGGAAAAATTGTTGGGCAGAACTTGGAGACATTTGATCCAGTGAGGAAAATGAAGTCACTGAGTAAACTGTTCTCCATCACGGACCCACCCCCTTCACGCTACAAGGTAATAATTTCTGCTATTTGCAATTTCACTTTATAACAGCTCATCTCCAGATAAACACCAGTAAACTTATACCTGCAGACAACTACTGTAAAAATGTTATTATGTACATTATATTCACCATCATTGCACAGTGCTGTTAAAAATATGTAAATTATGTGTACCCTGCCATCATTGTATTACCTCTGTCTTAATTTGTACTCATCCATAACTGTTTGTTTGTTTTTGTAATTATAAGTGTTGTCTTTAATGTTTTCAGTTTTGAACTTGTCTGCTGCTGTGACAGACCAATTCCCCTCAGGGGTTTAATAAAGTATGTTTGTATTTTATTCTAATATTAGTGCATTCTTACATGTGCACATGCAACTCTAACAATATGGTGTCATATTGTTTACAATTGGAAGTATGCACTCTTGCATCATGAGTCTGTGTAGCCAGGTTCCCGGGGGAAGATATCCACAGAAATAGAGTACATTTGGTCTAGCTCCAGCTGAGATTGATGGGTTTCTTGTCAAGGAAACACTTGTGATTAACGTTGCTCTCTGGCCAATCAATGGCCTGCAGTCTGGTGACGTCAAATCTTGAGCTCGACTCTGATCAGTTGGAACCCCGGCCAAGGAGAGTCTAAGAAGCGAGCTGAAAGTGGCAGGACCACCCAATGGAAAGACTCGGAAAACGCACCGGGTCGACAGGAGTAGGGCCAAGTTGAGATCAAGGAAACGAACCAAAAGTGTCCCTGTGATGGACTAGTAACCTGTCTACAGTGTACCCCATATCTCTCGCACGTGCTGGAGATAGGTACCAGCTCCACCGTGACCCAGAAAGGAAAAAAAAAAAAGTTATATATATATATATATATATATATATATATATATATATATATATATATATATATATATGGGGGCGGGTGAACACCATGTTCACCATGTTGCTTATTAGTTGTCTTTTTTTTCTTGGGGGGGGGGGTTGTCAGCGACTCAAATGAACCGGATCACTTCAGTGACTGACTCAGATTAACCCGGGTCTATAAAGTGAACCGAATCTCCCAGCTGTGGTTCGTGCTGGGGCTGGCCTTTCCAGTGTTTCTGCAGCTCCATGTTTTATTTTTATTTTCTAACTGTTTATCGAGACTGACACTAGCTATACTCGGATTGCTCGTGGTCTGCTTTGCTTTTGGCAAAAAAAAAAAAAATAGACTGCTAAAAATTTTTGAAGCAGGGAGATTTATTTCGCAGATTCTGTGACGTAACATCCGGTGGTGGTGTTGGCGGGCTGAGTGAGGTCACTTGTATGTTAGCGACGCGTTTCAGGCTATTGTGTGATTGAGCTGCAAAGCGAAGTGGAGGTGGCTCCAAAGCACGCCGCCGAATCGTTCTGTTTGCTGTGCCGTTTGGTTCTTTGTCCTCAGCAGACGACTAAATCTCAGCGCTTTTACCTGGGCCTGCCTTTTACGCGCACAAGTGTCCCGAAGGTTTCTCTGCCAAGGTAAGGCTTAGCTAGCCTTTCGAGCGAAGCAGGCCAGCCATGTTGTCCTCAACAAGGGGCGCAAGGGGTAGGCCACATGACATGTCTGAGTGCTTTATGTTGTGTTGAGTTACAGTAAACTAAATGGTGTTTGGCGCAAACCTTTTTTGCAGGTCTTATTTCAGCATTCATCCTGCATAGCTTGCGAGCATGAGCTAGTGCATCGCACGAGGTTTACAGCGTGCGTGCAGACATGCTGGTAAAAACATTGTGCACCACGCTGGTTTTGTTGCTTGTGTTGATGCAAATAAAGCTTGCTTGTTACCACATTATAAGCAAAGCGGCGTCATATACTCAGAATGATTATATTACTGTAGGCTGCAGTCCCCTAATGACGGCCGTGCTGATGCTGGAGACATGGAGGACGGCGTTTTCATTCTGCCTCTTAGCCATGGAGAAGCTCAAGTTTCCACGAGTTGTGTGCTTACTGTCGTTAGATATCGTTCATGTCGCTTTGTCGAGGTTTAGGAGAAGAAAAAAAAAGATCTCTTGAAAACAGATTTAAACAAAGTTTAGTTGGGAAGCCAACAACAAGGGTCAGGGGAAGGAAGAAAACTCTGTTCCCTCAGTTTGGGAAAACCCTGATCGAGGATTTGTAATACCTTTAGAGATAAGGGTTGGGTGTGTGTGTGTGCGCAGCGAGTGTTGTGTCGATCTGTGTTTTCAGTGCAGAGCTGGAGGTCTGCAGACCCTACCCACTGTCTCCTTGTAAAGTAACAACAAGAAAATATACTTAGAGCAGTTTTCTAGTCCAGTTTTTTTTTTTTTTTTTTTTTTTGCTAAGTCTGTTACGTTTTTGCAGCAGAGTGACACAAGTAGGTTGTTCTGCCAGTGTGAACTCTTTGCTCACACTGTTTGTTAAAAACATTAGGTGACATATTTAGAAGTGCATTGTGCACCCGGCTTCAGTTTCCTGTCATTTCAGTACCAGAAGCAGCTTTATGGGAGTCAAATTTTCATCAGAAAGAGGAAAGAAATGAATACAACACAACTATTAAAAACTGAATAATGGAGACTGTAACAATAACAAATGTTCCTTTAACTTATCCTATTCTTTTCATATTACCTATGAAATATATATTTTTAATTGCATACTTTAAATTAGAACTCGTGCAATTTCAGTGTCATTCATTTGGCTGAACAAAATTAACTGTACCTAACACGGGCACAATAACACATAATTGTCGTGCTGTGTTCATCTGTTGAGATTGGTTTCACCACCTCAGTAAACTAGATTTCCACTCATCAAAAGAAAAAGAGAGATATTCTTGTGAAGTACTGTATGCTTCACAATAATGCTGGAGCCTTACTCTGTAAGAAGTCTGTTTGCGATCACGTGATTGCGAGCCGTTTGTTTTCGCACACACCTTTCATAGTCTACAAGACACTCAGATCAGAACTCCCGGGAAGCTCCTTCCTCCTCCTACAGCGTTAAAACGTGGTTCTCAACTCTGTCCTTGTACAGATTTTTGCTTCCCTTACTCCAACCAGACATAATTATTAAACAGACTGAGACAGTACATGCTGTTTGGCATTTGCAAATTTGATGGCGCACATTAATGAGCAAACAAAGGGAATGTATCCCTACGCTGCCCGGCTGAGGCGTACTTACTCCAAGCCACGAAGAGCCGCCTGTGTCTCCGCGTGTTTGTTTTTTTTCTTTAGTTAATTGCACTATATGTTTGGTGGAACAGTTGTAAAGATGGCTGTATTTTCTAACAGCCTTGGCAAGATGTTTCTCAGAGGAGCAGGAGAAGCGAAATGACTCCATTAAAGCTCACCAACTTGTCCACATAAACACTCCCACAACAACTTAGGACCAATCACGCAATGCTTGGCTCAAACCTCTGAGAAAAGGTTCATCAAGGGCCTTGATGGATAAAGCTGCTACACAAACAAAATGACGCAATTTTCGTCACACAACCCTGTGAATGAGAGCTGATTTTTGTGACTTCTCATGGAGTATGTCAGAGCCTTTAAGGTGACGGCACTGGGGTGCTGTGTTCGTGTTATTTAGGCCCCGTCCCAATACTCGCACTTCCATCCTTGTGTCCTTCAAATGCACATTCATGCTGAAGGGTTTGAGTGCATAGTGTGTCCAAATTCTCTGGAGTGCTCTTTAGCCTCGCCCCTTTGTGAACTACATCTGCCCTTCAGCTAAGCCCGCATCATTATCTTTATTGACAATGAAAGGGTTTTGAATTAAACGGCAGAAATATGGCAGTGTTGACAGAGCAAACTGCGTCTGTCACGAAAAAAGCAGTTGTCAAACAAAGTATTGAAATAATTATTTGATAGCTTATAAACTGACATTCATGACCATTTCTGGATTGTCCCTCGTCTGCAGCTCTCCTCACGTTTTGCAGACACAAAGTGTTTGTCGATGGATGACTTCCATTTATGTTCGATGATTACACCGCAGGACGTGCAAAACAGCTTCCCCCCACTCTCATCTGGGTAGGAAACTGTTTTGCGCGGTCCTTTGCTGAAATCTTTGTGGGCAAATGTAAAGCATTAGCGCACATTTTTGCTTCGGTTGCTGCTCCTGCACGCTCCCGGCATTCTGATGTTAACAGGATGTGACGTCACGTGTCTTCTTCGTGAGTTATTTGGGGTTATTTTGTGTTCCACACTACACAAACCCACAAAGAAGAGACTAGACCGCAGAAACGGTGGCGAATCACTTCAGAAACAATAAATATTGGGTTAAAGTTGCTGTATTTTGGGCAACATTGCAAACAGTTGCGATTTTGAGGGGTTTGCTTGATTTTGCGTTAATAGTTGAGATCGCAACATCGCGAAATCCTGGAGTGTCTGTTATTTGTAAATGTGACTTAAATTAGGATTCAAATTAGGTGCTAACAATTTGAACCCTGAACAAGTCATAGTAAAACACTCTTACCAAAAATTTAAACAGCCAAATATCCCCTGCAAAGACTCTGGAAAGCAAAAATACCTAAACTGTACTTTTAAAATTGTACTGGCACCTTCTTAAAATACCAAAACGGCGACCGGTCCGCCATGTTGGATGTCACAGTTACGGCCCAGAGGCGCAAGACGATGACGTAACTCGTACTGTCCCGATTCTCCAATGTCTGTATTCTTGTAACCTGCGCACACAAACCCATCTGTGCACTTCGACTGAGTTCACGTTTCATAGAGGGGCGTAGGGTGTAGTGCAAGTATTGGGACCAGACCTTTGAGGTATTATACCATCCAGCACGAGAAATACAAAGAAGGAAAAAACAACAATGGTTTCAATGTAAAATTGAAGCTGCAGCATTTGAAAATCCTCTAAGGGTGTTACTAGTCTTGTTTGACCTTCCAGTAACTTTTTGACTGTTACCAAAAGACAGTGTTTGTGAAGACTACATTAGTATTCAACACTGTTGCATCATTTGTAGTAATCTGTAGTGACTGTTACCATTTTTTGCCACTGTTAATTACATTTTGCACACGCCCTTTAACTGTAATGTTTGAAAAATGTTACCCTATGTTTGAATTACTTTGTTGTTCTGGTATTGTGAGTATTTTTAATGCTGCCGTTTCCTGTTGCCTCCTGGGCCCACAACAGGTGATCTCTGCAAGCGTCAAACTGGCGACCATAGCAGCAAAGAAAGGCAAGAAGGCTGAGGAGGAGGAGCAGCAGCCAGCCCCAGCACCTGCAGAAGAAGCAACAGCAGCAGCAACAGTAGCACCTGCACCAGCTGCTGCTGCTGCTGCTACTGCTGCTGCTGCTGCTGAGGAGGAGGAGGAAGAGGAGTATGTGGTAGAAAAAGTTCTTGACCGTCGAGTGGTGAAGGGCAAAGTAGAGTTTCTGCTAAAATGGAAGGGGTTCTCAGAGTGAGTATGATCTTCTTTACATCTCCAAATCTAGTAGAGATGGAAATTTTGTGGCACCTGATTCAGTTCAGAGAGATTACATGAGATCATAAAATAATTAGTGACACATTTTGATTTTATCTCGTAATGTAAATGACTGACTTAATTTACATAAACTAAATGCTCAATTTTTTTTTTTCAGAACTAATAAAGAGTGCACAATAACTTATGTCAAAAAACATTTAATCACAGGCTGCTGACCAACAATTAGCATAGATGCTACCTGAGGTTTGGTGATTGGACAAATTTATCAACCACCGCCGATAGGTTAAGCCATTTGATGGCCGTGCTTTTAGGAGTTTTGTTGAGTTTTTTTTTTTGTTTGTTTGTTTGGGTTTTTTTTTTGCCTTTGCACTCCACCCTCCCCCATGTGCCACCAAGTGTAGTTCACTCAAACTTATAACAGAAATATTCAGAAAACATTTATTTGAACAATAACCACAGTGGTGGGAAGGAAAACAGACACTTTTTTAAAACCAGTACTTATAGTTCCAGTGTTTCTGTCTTTGCTAAGTGTGAAACAACAAATATAAAATTAAACAAAAACTAAACAATAAAAACAAACTCCTCCAGCAGAGAACATGTGCACTGCCATAAAAAAAATCTTTGCTGCTGGTTTTAGTCTTCTACTGAGCAATTTGGCTCATACAACATAAGTAAATGACTGAATATTTCGAAAAACTACAACGTCTGGACGTGTGCTTGTTGCCGGTATGCACATATATTTTCATGCCATTTAAGATGATGAGATGATGGGCGATATATTCGTACATCGTCATTTGTTGAACTGACGAATATCGGTGGAAAAAATTTTACACATCGCCCAACCTTAATGCTACCTTAACATTGAAAAACATCACTGGAAAGCTACTGTGATTAGCATCATGTTTACTACTAAAGGTTTGCACACCAATCAAATGTTTCAAAGTCATTATTAAAGACAGTCATGGTATAATAACTTCAGCTATTACTTCCAGACAGATATTCATCATGTTTCGGAGAAGAAAGAATAAATGTGAGAAAACAGCTTTACTTCAATATGTTTTTACTACAGGAAGCTACGGTAACTCTACTGGGACAAACAGCACAGGAACCACTCTGCTGACATTGTTTATGTGGCAGCACAGATTACCATGAACAAAATATATTTTTGACTTTTGAAAGTCAATTTAGAATCTTACATGTCTGTAGTGAAGTGAAATTAATTTATAAATGAAGTGCTATATATAGCACTTTTCAGCATCAAGACGATCTAAAGTGCTTTACAACACAGAAACAACAGAATCAAATACAGAAAAACATCAATCATGTAAATTTTAGCTAATACAATAAACTTTCCTCTAAGAGGAGGCATTTGAAATAAAGAGATAAGATAACTATAACAGAGTAATAAGTAGGTTTAGCTAATAGTATGATTGGTGTGACTATAACAGGTCATTTGAATAAACTTACAATCTATAAGTCATTCAGTGATGTAAAACCTAAACAACAAACGGGTACAGATCAGATATAGAAATACGGAGATAAAAACATCAATCGGGTCAAACACAATTCTAGCTAACAGAACAGTTGATATAATGATATTAATAATGATAACCAGTCTTTAGTATACCAAGTACAGAGCCGTTCGGTGATCTATAGATCAATGGGAATATTTTAGTCTATTATTTAACTTGGATCAAAACTTTCATCTAAGAGGAAATATTAAAGTTGATACAGTAATAACAGGTCTTAATAGACCCTTTAGATATGAATAAGTTAGTAAGGGTAGACTAACAGAAAAAAAGCCACATTAGGTGCAGATAGCAAGTAGGGTGATAGACAAGAGAGAAAGCACAGACGATGGTCTGTGCTTTCATAAATCATGTCCATAAATCACGTCACAGAGGTCATTGTCTTTGATAATATGATAGAGTGTTTATCAGCCAGCACAAAGCAGATCCACATATGTACTTAGGCAAGGGAAGAGGCAGAGCATCTTATTTACATAAAATCCAGGAGGAATTGAAGATGGCTAGCCACCAAGGCCGGCACAAGGGAGCCAGATTCACATAACAATAATTGTTTTGGGTCAGGCCGACTCTTGTTTTCCGTCTGCCTTCAAAGTCTCGCTGGTGCTTCTCAATGGCAAATCCAAACAGGCAAATTCCAGGTCTATTCTGCCAGAACCGAGCGAGCAACTTTCTCCAAGATTTATCCCATTTCATCCCCGAGTCAAGGAACTGCATCTAGCCTGCAATTCTGCTCACGTAACATCACAGTCTGAGTGCCAATCACTCCACAGATCCCATCACACATGCCTGGCACTCTCACAGTGGCCAGAACAGCTGTCAAGGTTTTCCGATTTTCTCAATATGCCAGGTAACCGCCAACTCCAAAAAGCAGAAAGCCTGTTATCAAAAATCCAATTGTGTACACATCTTTGACACTCCCGATTGACAGCGTTGACAGACTCACAATCCTCCGCTCCTGCCAGGAGTCCATTGTGTATCCTGAGAAAAATGTCCCGTCTGGACAAAAGGGTTCCCCCATACCCTGTCTTCTCGTTGAGAAAATTTGATCAATTGCGTTAAGAGACCAGCTGACCAAATCCATAATTCACAAATTTTGGAAGATATGCAAAGAGAGGCTCCAAAGGAAAAGACAAGACACAGTAATGCATTAACACCCTCCATCCACACTCACACACCCATAAAACCCTCGCAAATATTTATCTTGTTTTGTTGCATAACAACCATCAACATGAATAAAGATGGACAAAGCATGTCTGCTTACTCCCTTTTGTTTTTGTTTTTTTTAAAAGGACTTTTTAAAAAAAAAAGGGGGGGGGAAATGTGTCAGAACTCTGTCGTTTGTCAGGGTGTGAATTTAAAAAACAATAATATGAAGCTGCATATTGAAAGACTTGACACGTAGGCCTAAGTTTCCACCTTTTGTGTGTTGGTCTGCACCCACATGTCCAGTGAGGACAATACATGGGAGCCAGAGGAGAACTTGGACTGTCCCGACCTTATTGCAGAGTACATGCAGAAACACAAAGAGAAGGAGGAGAAGAAGAAAGAGGGTAAGAGGAAAGCAACCAGCGACGCCTCAGGAGACTCAGAGGAGAGAGCTGGCAAAAAGAGGAAGGAGGAGGTAAGTAAATCGGAACATGAACTGCCCTCAGGTAGTGGCTTTTTAATCTCATTGTTGTTTCCTAGTATTTTTGTCATGTCTGTGTTCTGACACATTTTAATTCTCTTACACATCACTAAACATCTTCTGTAAGGAAGATTGCACGCTGGTCTGCACATTTGCATTAACTTTCATTTTCTAGTGTTTTTAATGCTTTCTTTGTCCTGTACTTCCCCAAGGGTGAAAAGGCCAGAGGTTTTGGCAGAGGGCTGCAGCCTGAAAGAATTATTGGCGCAACCGACTCGAGTGGAGAGCTGATGTTCCTCATGAAGTGGTGAGCTTTTGCTTTTAGAGCTCAGGCACAACAGTTTTCACAAACAGTTCCTTAATGTGGCCACAGAGGCCAGACTCTGGCATACTCCATAGGTGGTTAAGAAGTCGGTTTGCTGTCACGCGGTTGCGAGAACTCTCTGGAAGCTCCTCCCTCCTCCTACAGCAATAAAACGGGTTTATTCCCATCGACTTTTTAACTCTCCTGTCAATGTACAGATTTTTTTCTTGCCTTACCAGACATGTTTATTAAACAGACTGAGACAGTACACACCGTTTTGCATTTGTAAAACGTGCCCTTACGCCGCCCAGCCGAGGCGTGGTTCCTCCTGGCCATAGATCATTACAGTACCTCGCTTGGGAGCTCGGAGGTGACACATTTCAAATGCCTTTTGACAAAGTAATTATTATCATAACAAGTAGAAGCATTAAAACAATCTGAAAAACTGGACTTATACAGAAATAAGAGCCAAGGAATAAAGGCTTTTAAAATGAAACTTTTAAACTAGCAGTGTTTGAGACTAAAGTTGGTTCTGTTAATTTGTTTTCTCTGCACTAACCTGATCTAACCTGTGCTCATCATTCTTGGCCAGTTGGTAATGGGTTAAAAAAAAAAATCCACACAGTACTTTTGCTATATTGTGAGTGAGCTGAAAGTCTGCCCCTGTTTCAGTGTCTCACATTTGGTTTTACAAATCCATTTTGAATCCATTACAGGTGATTTGACTGCATGTGGTCAGCTCTGACACCTCAGTTCACATTGTGTAGTAAACGTGTATCCAAAAAGATTTTGTTCAGTTCTCAATTCTGCATGCTGTATGCAGATACACACGGAGGGCTGCCGGTGGGCAACACACAAAACATCAGCAGGACAGCTGAAGTTTCTCTGATGATTACAATACATTCAGACATATGAACTGTGTTATTATTTTAATATGAACACAGTTCAGAGCCATTTAAGTTGCATTTTGTTGAGTTATTTCCTAATGAGCCTAATTACTTTACAAATGCAATGTAAAATAAATAAAGAAGCTGGCTTCAAAAAGCTCAGTGTCCAAACAAAGACTTAAAATTACCTGTAAAAATCATCCACAGCTGATTGGTGGTCTGGTAGCTGTGCACTGTGAACGTAACATCACCACTGTGTAATTAGATAAAAATCATGTAATATAACGCTTATAGTGACCCATAGGCATGGTTCAACTGCTCTAAAAATAGTTAAACAACATTTAACTAAAGAAAAACTCAATATACAATGTCCTGTAATCCACTTTGATTAATAAAATCAAGACAAAACAGACTTTTTTTATTGAGGAATTTTAATAAGTCGTTCATTAAAACATTTAGCCTAAAAAAAGTCCACTGCATTCAGAAATAACATTTTACACCAAGAACGAAGTTGATAACAGAATGGACAGTGTCTAAACAGTCTATGTGGTCTGGTCGAACCTTTCCTGTCATGTTTGTTGACACTTAAATGACTGAGAACACGCAGAGGGAAATATGTGACAACTTGAACACTTGGATCAGAAGGAGGAGAGGCGTTAGTCATTGCTTCAACAAACTCTTTCTCATGAAAATGCATCAGTAGAAGCGAAACATGACTAATACAGACTTTGCAGTTGTATGTGAAGAATATTTATTTTTTTAAACTACAGCTATCTAGGTGAAGCGTTTCCAAAACACGATTATATCTCAGCTGAAGTCTGTTAACTTTTCAATAAAGAAGCTGAACTTTAGAGGAAAATAAGCTGCTGCCAACAAAACAGATACCAGGCTGAAGCATCAAGAGCCATCATCATCTTCATCCACAAGTTAAATAGGACAGTTATAATAAAACAATATTACTTAATACTTACTGTCATAATTATTAAATATAGATTTAATTTAACTTTGTTTAAGGCAGTAAGTGCAAAAATGCAAGGTTTATATACTCAACGAAATATTGTTTTTCAATAATCATAATTGCAGTATTGACCAAAATAATTATTAGGATTTTTATTTTCTCCTATAATCACACAGCCCTACATTCACCCCAGTATTACCTTTTTATTTAATATACTTAATGATACTCTAGTCATCTTTGAAATGATGCTCTGTCCAGTTGGTTTTTCACAAAATGGCTTTTCATTTTCTTTTTCTGCTGCATGAACAGGAAAAACTCAGACGAGGCCGACCTTGTACCCGCCAAGGAGGCCAACGTGAAATGTCCCCAAGTGGTGATCTCCTTCTACGAGGAGCGCCTTACATGGCACTCCTATCCAACAGAGGAAGAGGAGAAGAAAGAGGAGGACAAAAAAGACTAGAGGGATGACAAGAGGAGGCGTTGTAAAGGAAGCAGGGCAGGAAAGCAACTCTAAAGCAGTTAACTGTTTGAGTTAAGTTACTCCAACATCTGATTTGGCAGCAACAATGTGAAGGAAAACCAGAGAAAATGTTTGTTTTCCTGCCTTGCAAGGAGCTCAAAAGAGGTTCCCACCTGTGTGTTGATTGGGAATGTTCATTCTTTTAGAGGTATGTTGTTAATCAGTGCCTTTATTCTTCAAGCATTCTTCCAGGCCACTGATTATCTGAGTGACTTCAGTTGAACAGGAAATGTTATTGTTACATTTGATGACAAATGCCAGAAAATAAAATCAAGGCGTCAAGTTTAACATTCACACATAAAGCTTGATAACTGTTTGGCTGTGATAGTCAATTTTGTCTCTTCCTCTCACAGTTAGGACTTCATTCAGACGTCGAGTAGGTTGGTAAAATGATACGCATCAACCGTGTCCAACGAGCTCCTCGTCCTGCTTTGTGACAATACACAGGTGGAAACTTCTTTTGAAAGGGGATGGGGGTAGAGGAGAGGGACAGAAACGGTTTATTTTTCAGTATCTCCTATATGTCGCCTGTTTTCTCAATACATACTGTTCATCTGAACCCAGCAGAGGTCTAATTAGTGTACCTTTTACTCAAGCAGGCAGTGAGGGGGCAGCAGGTGGTGGTCTCAGCCAGTCGGTGTGAAAGAAGATTCAAAGTGTGACAATTAACGCTCATTTCCACTTTGTCTTCAATCGTCACACACTTAAACGTGCTCTAAAGTACACGGTTGTATTATTTTAGCTTGCATTCCTGGCCAACACTCATGACATGGAGTATTTTTTCTTTTAGTTTTCCTACTTGAGTGTTAACCACAAAACAATTCTCACTTTTGAATGCAGAGTAGTGAGCTGAATTAGTTGATATGAGAAGCTTTTTCTCAGTGATTCTCCGCCTAGTGTTTGCCAACGTTGTGTTTAACTTAGCCCAGTCGTACGTTTCCATATGTATACTGTAATAAAGTCGATGTAGTACCTTCCTCTCAGCACATTTGAGTTGGCTAGATCAAACTTTTTTTTTTTTGTTCTGATGACTTCAAGGGGGCTTTTTTCTCACTGCATCTTTTAAAATAGATGAAATTGTTTTACCAATATTTTAATGAGTGTTACTGCTGCATTGAGTAGTTATAAAAACATGAACTTCAACAAAATCTTTTAAAATGAGCACAAACGGGCAGATCAAACCAAAAATCAGTCAGTTTGGGTCAAGCTTCTTTGTTCAGATAAATTTGATTTTAGTTAGTTTTTTTTTTTTCTTTTGTTTTCTGTATTTCCACACCATATCTATCATGATTATGATTAGTTAGCATTCTGACTGTCTCACCGCTAATTGAAAGAGATTGAACTAGCACCAACCAAGTGTGCTTCTTAGTTTTTCTAGATCTTTTCTTTCTTTTTAGATTATTTGCTTGTAATTGGTCTGTTGCATGTTTGTTGATCTGCTTTTAAATGTCTGATCTAAACAATAAATGTTTTGGGATTCATAAGTTTTTTGTTGTTGTCCCTTGTTTATTTTTGTAATGAAAGACAATGTGCAGCTCCTGCAAAACTAAGCATTTAGAAGAGGACCCCCCCCCCCCCCATCTACACCTTTTGAAGAGAACATAAGTATTCACGGTTCAACCAGCTTGTCCTCCATGACTCCAGGTATTTATGGGAGTGCACCTGAATCTTCTGAAATCTACCACTATCGTTTTAATAACTGGGGGGGGGGTGGTGTACGACGTATCTTAGATTTGAATTTTCAACATTTTTAATTTTGAATCTGTCCCTTCATTGTCACGTTGTGCCTGTGTGAGTCTGTTGGGCTGTTAACCTGATGGTGGTGTCCAACACCTCCCTGCTGAAAGGGCAGGCGTAGGATGATAAGTTATCTAATTGCTGGACATGATTTTAAATTAATAATCAGCCTTGACAAATCATTTCAAAGACTTTATTTCGTATATATTTAGAAAAAGTCCCAAGTCCTTTAGCAAAACAACAAATAAAAATCTCAACAAAGCTTTATTTTTGTTTGTTTTTGTTTTTCCTGAGTGGTAATACAATCAAGTTTTGTTTTTGTTTTTTAAATCACGCTGCTTTCAAAAATGTGGATGTTCTGGTGTCAATTCACTAAATTCAGTCTTTTATTACTCAAACAACAGGTTTCTTCCAACCCATAAAACTGACTCCAAGAAGGGGAAACCAATAGCAAGCATGTCCCAGTTGTCCAAATCCATCCATTCATTTTCTTCTTCACCTACTTTTTTTCTTTGGGGTCAAGGGGAGCTGGTGTCTGTCTCCACACTCTGTGAGAGGTGGGGAACACCCTGGACAGGTTTCCAGTCCATCACAGGGACACATGGAGACAACCATTCACACTCTCACGCACTTAGGGAACATTTTGGACGTACCAATGAACCTAACATGGTCTCTGGGAGGAAACCTGAGCGTGCACAGGGAGAACATGTAAATGCACCGAAAGGCCAGGAGGTTAACCTGTTACCTTGCTGTGAAGCGACAGCCTTACAACTATCCCACCGTGCTGCCCTGTGTCAAAGTCTTAGTTGTTTTTTGTTCATAAAATAAAAAAACATTGTGCAAATTTAAAACATAAAGGCTTTCCACAGTTAATGCTACACTTGAGTCAGTTTGAGGGCTGCTAAATTGAGCCATCATCTCTGAATCAAACTACATTATCACCCCCACATTTGATAAGGCTATAGCTAAGAGTCATCCCAAATGCATACTCTGAGTGCTGCACATCGCACAACATCAATTATAATGTCATTAACCATTAAGAGTCAGACCTGTTTGTTAGCAAACTATCTCATGAATTGCTGAAGAGATTTCAGTGAAACTCTCAGAAGGTAATCAGTAAATATACATCTGCAACTGATTACCTTTTGGAGTCAGTCCCATTCAAGATGGCCACCTCAGCTAAATGACTTCAGCAAACACAAATGGTTATAACTCAGTCAGTTGATAAGCTAAAAATTGGTATGGAAGTAGCTGATAGTCATCCACAACACATACTTGCAAATTGCACGCAACATTTACAAGGTTTGATCAAATTGGCTCAAACTCTGCCATTTCTCAACAAAAGATACATAAGATCACAACAAGATCTTATAGTCTGAAACTCTGGCATGAAAAGCAGTGGGCGATATACATTTCCTCCATAAATGTTAGACCTTTACTCTGTTTTGTTGTCATACAAGAGAGTGCATCACAAAGTTCATGATGCTGGCAGTACTTATTTTTTAATCAAATCTATCCAAAAAGAAAAAGTTAGTTAATAAACCAGAACTCTTGCAGGCATTACCAGCTTCTTAGACACAATTATACACCACTCTATATCTTTTTGCAATATACTGCACATCCATCAGCTCCACAACTTCAGTTCCTGTGAATCAGAAACTCATCTTGTATTTGTTTCGTAGGATGCTCCACGCTAACAGCAAGGATCCTGCTTGCTGATTATCAGCACATTTGTTACAGTATTTTCACTGTTGGTCCCAAAGATAGATCTACAGTACCTTAAGTGTTTTCCCCGCATGTGAGTTTATTCTAAAAACCAGGGAAAGACATATTCGAGTGAATATTATGATGATAATCACATCCTCTTCACCTCATTCTACTCTTTGTCCTCAGTGTCTCTTTCTATCAAAGCATCACTATAAAAGGGATATCAGGGAGGATGTAGAGTTAGTGTTTCATAAATCAGAAGAAACTATTATATAAAAATATATATATAACCTTTTCAGCACAGGAACCTAGACTGACCATCAGTCATCCTTCTCTAGGTGCGTCCTGCACAATCAGCACTGTCGGACCAGATCCAGCTCTTTTAGTGCACTTCAGCATTTTGAGTTGTCCTTAAATCATGTCCATTGAAAACACAGGTTTTTTGTGCAGTGAATAGACTCTATGCATTAATTTTATATAAACCGTAGTGTTTTAAGATGCATGAAAGATAAAAATGCTACATAAAAACATAAATATGCAAAAACAATCCATACAATCTCAGCAGCCAAAACAGAACAGAGCTAAAACTACAGTGCCTTTAAAAAGTATTTATACCTCTTGAAGTTTTCTCTTTTTTTTTCTTTTTTCCATATTTTGTCACATTACAATCACAAATTTCTAAGTTTTCTACTGGAATTTTATGCGACAGACCAACACAAAGTAGACCATAATCGTAAAGTGGAAGGAAAATGGTACATGGTTTTCAAAGTTTTTGTGGCATGCATTTCCTTTAAGTCCACTTAAGACTCACAAGTTTTGGGGGGTTTGTCTCTACTTAATTTGTACATCTAGAAACTGAAATTGTGGCCTATTCTCTTTTGCAAAATAGCTAAAACTCAGTTAGACTGGATGCAGAGCATCTGTGAACAGCAGTTTTTAGGTCTTTTCATAGATTCTCAGTCTGATTTAGGCCTGGGCTCTGACTGGTTCATTCTAACTCATGAACATGTTTTGATCTGACCCATTCCATTGTAGCTCTGACTGGATGTTTCAGGTGTTGTCCTGTTGGAAGGTGAACCACCACACTTTTTAGATTTTTTTTGTAAAGACTTTTGAAAACCATGCATTATTTTCTCTCCAGCTCACAATTATGCAATATGTTGTGTTGGTCTACCACATAAATACCAGTAAAATACTTTAAAAGCTTATGTTTGTAACATGACAAAAATGTGGAAAAGTTTAATAAGTATGAACACCTTTTTAAAACTGCACTAATAACAAACAAACTGTCGTGTGTTTATTATTTTTTATATGACCTTCTGTACAAAGTACTTTTTGGAGCAAAGTGAAATCCTCTTATACAGACATAAATCTGATGTCCTTGGTGGCAATGGGATTTAAACTTTGTGGTGAGTTCAAGTGCTTTTTTCCCCAAATGCCAACATGAGAAAACCTGAGGCATAGAGGGGCTTTTGTTTCTGCTGATTCTTGCAGTGATTTTGGTGTATTTTAACCTTTGACCCTCAAATGTAACCTTTGTCTTTTTCACCTCCTCACTTCTTGTCCTTCTGTTTCTTGCTGTTTTTATCTGCTGCCACTGAAGCCACTGTGACTCTGTCATTGGGTCCAAATTGCAGCACGTGCTCTGTAGCATTCAGCTGCCTCCCGTCCTCGTCCTTCAGGTGTGAAAAGATTTCCTTATGCAGCGCTCTCAGTCTTTGCTTCATTTCCTGGATGTGCCTCAGGGTTTCCCGTTTTTCTCTGAGCAGCTGTGAAAAGTGGTGCCTCAAATCTGACACCTCACTTTCTAAACTCAGCAGCACATCGTGTTTTCTCTTCCTGCAGTTCTGGGCAGCTATTTTGTTCTTCCCACGTCGCCGTATGTCCCTGACGAGGGTGAGCTGCTCATCCGTGAGCTGGTAGCTGCTCAGCAGGTCGTTGAAGTCCTCCACCGGCAGGTGGATGATGAGCTCGTTGGAAAAAGGAATCTTGAGGGCTTGGGCTCGCCGCTCATCCCGGTTCCAGTTTTCAGTGTCAGAGATGTTATGGTATGGCTTTGCCTTGTGGTGTCTCAAAGATCTACGCTGTTTGGGAGCCATCTTGCGCCGGGATGTGGACAATAATGGCTGGTTGTATGTGTGATCGTGGCCGATATGTTCCAGCCAGTTAAAGCTGTGCAACAGTTTGTGATCCATGTAGTTGGCAGGAAAGACTTGTTTAACGTCCCCTCCAACTGCTCCCATCTCCTCCTCCTCCAGCTTTTCCTGCTTTACAGTCACCTCCAGTTCCATATCTGAACCAAGTATGTCATCCTCATCCTCTCGGTCCTCATCTTCAGAGAAAGGACTTTCCACTGCTGACACCCAGGATGGAGAGGGGGTTGATGGAGTGGAGGTGGAGGAATAAGGGGTTGAGCCCTCAGAAACATATGAAGAAGCAGGGCTGTGGCTGAAGTCCACAGAAAGGCCAGAGTCTGAGTCCATCTCATCTTGACCATCTATGAAGGAAAGAAAGGTAAGCTTTACATTTTTAAAACAGGTTTCATATTTATTTACTTAATTAAAAATAGTTGCTATAGTGGATGATTCCTCCTTCTTATATTAAAGGCCTAGTAATACTTGAAGGAATGCATATCACCTTTCATCTCAGAGTTTTCAATTAAGATCATCTTATTTTGAGAAATGACAGAGTTGTAGACATTTTGCTCCAACCATTAAAATAACGTTAGGTGAGATTTCATGTTCACAGTACGTGTTGTGTGTTGTTGCCATTTTTGCGTTGATCAGCTGTGGCAGCCAACTTGAATTGGATTGATTATAAAAGTAGATCAAATGTAGATGTACATCCAGTGATTAATTTCTGAAAGTTTCATTCAAATCCATTCCATAGTTCGTGAGATAATTTGCCAGCAGACAAACAGGGTTGACGCCAAACGTTAATGCTGACGTTTTAAACAAAGATTTTGCACAATGAGTAGCACTTGAAATATATGTTGTGAATGACTCCTAACTACAACAATATCTTCAAGCCATTTTCTAAGGTGTGTTGTCTGTGGCAGCCATCTTGAATTGGGTTGGCTACAAAAGGAAATCAGTTGTAGATGTGCATCTAATGCTTACTTCATACAATTTACATGAAAATTTGTACAGTGCTTCATGAGATACTTTCCTTACAGACAGAAACACAAACACAGAACAAGGAGCATGGACAAAATCACAGTCGCTCGCCTTTCAACTTTGGGTGGTGAGTGATAATTACCTTTTTTTTGACTTGGTGGCCTCTGATCTCTACCAGTTTCCTGCTGGAAGGTTTCACCATCAGTGTAGGCCTCCTCTCCCAGCCTGGCTGCCATGTCAGGACCGAGTCCTTCCTCTAGTGCTATGTCTAACAGTCGCATGCCTTCTAAGATGTTAAGATCCTCTAAAAGGTCAGTGAGTGGGCTAGGGAGACCATCTTCGTCCTCTTCAGGCAGCAGAAAGGCACAGGAAGGAGATGCCAATAGGTCTTGGGTCAAATTATTCTTTTGTTGAATATTTGGAGCTGGGAGGTCACATGACTGAAAGTTAACACCAAAGTCGGAAAGGTTTTCAGACTCCATTCCATCTTCTTGTGTGAACAGATTCATGCTGAAGGAAGTGAAGTTATTTGCTCCCATGACAAAGTCTTCTAAATCATTGTCTGCAAGCAAGTCTGTGTAGTTTAATGAATATGGAGCAGAGTTTCTCAAAGTGGCCCTTCTGTTCAGTGTGGGACTGTGGTCATCCAGCTCTGTACTGGGAGTCAGGGGAAGCAGGTCTGGTGGAAGCTCTGAGGGGTTTGGAGTATCCAACAAACCTAGACATACATACATACAAACAAATACATGGATGCAATTAAGGTAAACTGAGAAAATAAGAAAACACAACAGTGACAATTAAGGTGTTTTCACTTTTCAACAGTTTTTGCAACATATCATGAGTCATTCAGAGTTCTGTTATTTATTTAACATTTATTTAATGAGGAATTTCCTTGAGCTTAATATTTATTTTTCAAGAGAGACCTGGTCAAGATAGCACACCATTACAAAGTTACTAGTTACATATTAAAATTAATATCAGAATATATAAACAAAATAAAACAAAACTGAATCAACATAAGTCCAGTTTAAGTATAGCAGTTGCACTTTTCAGTTACAAAACACTTTATATGAGCTCTGAACTGCCCCAGAGCCAAAAGCATTAAGATTTAGTTTACTGAAGATAATTCCATGACCAGGTATGAACTCAGTATTTAGTCAGTATGAACCCTATTAGTGCCCTGTTATGTACCTAGTACATAACCTGTAAGCGCCAAGTATGTACACGGTCCATGTGCAAAGCTGTACTGGGAGTTTACCCAGTAGAGGTTAAACAACTGTGATTTAGAATCTAAACAACAAAGTGTGGAGGAAGCAGCATGCAAATAATGTCACCATAGTCAAGAAGATTTAAGACTGTGAAGTTTTATGCCCGAATGACAGTCTCTATTTCAGCTCTATTTAAGTCTCATTTATTTAGGCCTAATTAATTTAACCTTCAACGATTTTACTTAATGCTCAATATGTACTCTAAGTGTTGTTTGCAGCTGTTCAAAGGCATTTTCAAGGTTCTTAACAGCCTGGCTCAAAGAACAGCCAACTGAATAAAGTATGGCGTCATCTGCATAATGGTGCACTTTAGCTGTAGACATATTCAGTCCAGTGTTAGTTGTATCTTTTGTCTTTTAACTGAAAAGAAGCGTCAAATAGTTAGCTTCATTTTGGGGAGAAAAAAAACTTTGAAATTCTAGCTATTGTTATATTTCAACCAACTCTTGTGTGTTTGAGTCCCTCACATGGTCTTTAGATTACAGGAACAAGCTACTGAAGTGAATTACCGTGTTGCAGGTGAGGGTCCGGCTGATGAGCCTGTGGTACGACACAATCGAGACTCTTTGAGAGTTGTGGCAAAGGGTCAGACTCAACATCTTGAAATGCCCCAGATGTTCCTATGTCCAGGGTGGGGTTAAATGATGTCATCATTTCCACATTTGGGTTCTTAAGGTAAAAGATTACAAAAGAAATCTTGATTTATTGGATTTTTTTTTCTTCTTCTTCTTTTCTATTTCATCTTATTTGGCAAATCAGTATTTTCTTGTCATTCTTCCTCTCACCTCAGGCTGCAGGATGTCTAGCAGATCTTGCCACTGTAGTTCCAGATCAGAGCAGGGATTCTCAGGAACGAGGACAGGGGGCTGCAGGGGCTCAGTGTGTGAAGTCTGACACAGCAAGGCTCCACTTCTACCATCATCACTTAACTGAATGACAGGATAGGAGAAAAGAAAAAAAAAAGCTCAAGGCCAGAATCAAATCAAATGAAACTTTAGGTATTAAGTGTATGTCATGCACATTGCAACCCAATATACTTTCCGTTAAGAACCGAAAACTTAAAAGAACAATCATTTTATTTACACATTCATACAAACATACTATAGCTTTAGTTGTAAAAGATGTATGACATTAATATATTAATATCATTTATCAATATTGTCATCATTATCATCATAATTAAAATGGCAAATGAAAACAAACATTTTTTTTAACTTCCTGAAAGGAGAAGTTTCTTCCAACAGCCTCAAGTGATTATTCACATTCAAATTAGTCTGGTAAAATATTTTCACATATTATTGATTCTTCTTTTTTTTCTTTTCACTCTTTTTTTATTTTACTAACAATACATTATGTTGTTCTTTAAATAGGATTTTGAAGTTGCCAATATTGCCTTGTTATACTTGTGTATTACAATATGTAAATGTGTGTACAATGTGTGTTCTGAAAAGTAAGATAAAAGAAGCTGATTTATGGTACATTTAGGTTAAATTTTAAATAAATGTCCTTGATGAAGAAACTTCAAACATAAGCTTATTTTAAGCAATAGGAAACACTTAATAATAGATAAGGACACATCAACCTCCCCCCTCCTCCTAAACGTCTCATCATGGTATTAGCAGAAGAAATGGGTGTGGACAGACAACTAACAGGAAGTTGATGTTTTATACAACCCCAATTCATACAAATTTGGGATGTTATGTAAAATGTAAATAAAAAACAATGATTTGCAAATCTCAAAGCCATATTTTTTTCAAAATGGAACATAGTAAACATATCAATTGTTTAATCTAAGTAACTGTAAATTTTTTAGGGGGAAAAAAAGGTAATTTTAAACTTGATGGGAACAACACATCTCAGAAAAGTTGGGATAGGTCCACATTTATCTCTATGAAACATCTCCTCTTTTAACATCAGTCTGTAAACATCTAGGAATTGAGGAGAGCAGCTGCTGGAGGTTTTGGAGGAATATTGTTCCATTCTTATCTGATGGACGATTTTAGCTGTTCAACAGTCTTGGGTTTTTGCCATATTTTTTGTTATATGACACACCAAATGTTTTCAGTTAGTGAGAGGTCTGGACTGTAGACAGGCCAGTTCAGCACCAGAACACTTCTACCATATAGCCACATTGTTATAATAGATGCAGTCTGACGTTTAGCACTGTCTTGCTGAAATATGTAAGACCATCCTGGAAGAAGATGTTATCTGGAATGGAGTATGTGTTGTTCTAAAACCTCTGTCAAATTTTCTACTTTGGTGGTGCCTTTCCAGATGTGTAAGCGGTTCATGTCATAGGCATTAATGCACCCCCATACTATTATAGAGGCAAGATTTCAAACTTGTTTCTGGATGGTGTTCACATCTGACTTCTTCTTTGCACAATAGAGCTTTAACCATCATATGTGGATGGCCCTGTGACCTGTGTTTACTGACAATGATTTGGGGAAATGTTCCTGAGTCCATGCAGTGATGTCCAGAACAGAATCAGACCTGTTTTTAATGCAGTGGCCCCTGAGAGCCTGAAGATCACAGACATCCAATATTGACTTTCAGCCTCATCCTTTGAGCTCAGAGATTTCTCCAGATTCCTGAAATCCTTTGATAATATTATGAACTGTAGATGATAGACTATTCAAAGGCTTCCCAGAATTTTTTTAGATGCAGTTTTTTGCACACTGATGAACCTCTGCCCATCTTTACTTCTGAGAAATTCAGCCTCTCTAAAATATTATTTTTAAACCCTTTTCTCTTACTGACCTGTTTTCATTTAATGTAATTTATTACAAAGTACTCTTTCATCTGTTTCTTATTCATAAAACTTACTTTCACAGCCTTTTCTTGCCCCTTTTCTGTCTTTTTTGCAATGGGTTGCTGCCATCCATTTCAAAACTACCTTATTTATTTTCCTAAAACTTGTACAGTTTCTTAGTTTAACCATTTGATATATTTACTATGTTCCATTGTGAATAAAATGGGTTTATGAGAATTGCAAATCACTGCATTTTGTTTTTATTTACATTTTGCACAATTTCCTAACGTTTATGGAATTGAGGTTCTGTTAGAAAGAGCTGCAGTATGTAGGTTCTTTACCAACAAAAACATGTGTTTACATATGGCTTGTTGTCTGTGACTGGGTGGTAAACAGGATGAATTGCAAAACTTTGACCCATAAATACATGTCAGTAAGCAACAGGCTAGTGATCGAGTTTCAAAACAAGCTAGCCAGTCACAAGGCTGGGCGTACACAAATTAATATTTAGAGTGTGACTGTACGGGTGTTAGTTTGTACGCTCGATATTTAATACATGAGGGGGATTCACAAACACCATATTTGCTTTCAGTTTGATGAAGCAAGACTGGCAGACTACATGGTCTCTATGTGCAATATCAAAAAGATGTCTCCTCTGTGTTTGTGTGTGTTGCTGGCATGAAGGCCATTTCCAAGCATGCAGTCTGCAGTAACATGACACGGAGCATCAGCTGTAACTCCCAGTGACAGTTCAGTATGAGGAGACAATTCAGATTTTTTCACCAAAGTGGTTTCAGTACAAGATCAGGGTTGGCGCTAGAACTGGTTCTTTAGAAAAAAAAAGAAAAAAAGTTAAGAATCTGTTTGTTTTTTGTTGAGAAAGGCAAAAGTGGAAACTTGGATTTGAAGAGATACCCTCCTGAAACTGGAATATTACACTTATGGAGTACATGCCTCATACTGAGATGTAAACAAAGGCAACCCTTCAATTCAATTCATTAGCATTCTGCTTCCTAGGGGAACCGAGCCCCAAGGTTGAATGGCGCAGCCCTCCTCAGCCAGTCCTGGCAGACTCGTTTATTATCCCAAGATCCAATGTTTATCCAGATATGACTCAGAGGCTGCAGAGGTTCTAAGAACTCTTTGAACACGCAGCCATGGCCATGGGCAGAAATTGGGGGGTCGAGAGGTCCGGGTCCCCCAATTTTGAATAAACAGAGTATGTGTCCCCCCCAGTGAGTCATTTGAGGAAACTATACTTTTAAGCAACACAAAAAACAGAAAGCCTATCCACCATTTTATTTAGGCAAAATGGTGGATAGGCTTTCTGTTTTTCAAAAATTACGTCTCTTCCCCCCTATCATCATTTTAACAGTGGTTCGGTCCTTTGAACTGTTAACACATAGGAAGGCTGCCTGAGGACTGGAGATAGCATGGATAAATACCCTACAGTAGGCATCTTTCAAAAGGATCCCTTTTTAGTACAGTGGTAAGTGTCCCTGCCTGTCATGTGGGAGGCCCAGGTTTGATTCCTGACCTGCAGAGTCATTACTATTTTTAATCTACATATCCCCAAGGCACCCTCTTCCTTCTATAAATTTATTTTTCTGCTGCTAGTATAAATAACTTGCTTCCAATAATTAGCTATTTTGCAAAATTCACCTCAAATAAATGACGTGTCACATGTTTCACATATTTCCTCTTCTGAACTATCTTGTACTGAATTGACTCCAAAAATCAATGAGCTGAGATGTACATCCAGTGATTACTATCTGAGAGTTTCATTAAAATCTATCCAGTGTTTCATTAGATATTTTGCTAACATGACAAACCTTTGAACACACACTCATACACAAGCAAAAGCATTACTGTCATTTTACCTGGGTAAAAAAAGATAGTAGAGCATTAAAACGACAGGCGCATTGAAACTTTTCTCACTGTACTGTGCAGTCGTGAATCCAAACATTTTTCTTTTCATTTTAGATTCCTGGAGTTCATTTTGTTATTTTGAATAAATGTAAGAAACAAGGCTGATAAGTAGAACAGTGTTAGAAAGCCACTACAAATGACTGACTTTGTGTTTGCTTAAAAGGTGTAGTTTCTTTAGCAAGGTGTTTCCACTGAGCAGGATTTCAGCAGCACTTTGTGAGTTGATTCATTTTTCCTGATGAGTCATCTGTTTCTGACTCATTCTCTCATGTGATTTTTTGCTCAGTTTTGGTAACAGTCAAAAACAAAACCTACACCCGTTCACAAAAATAGTAACAAGTAACAAAAAGATATTTAATACAATGCACAATATTTTTATATGGCTAGCTTTGTGGTGTTTAACAAGAGTCATAAGGGTTAAACTACAGAGCAAGCTCATTAGAGCAGGGCTTTTTTCACTGAGAAAGTGCATGTACTACAACGGGGGTTCTGATGTTACTTTGTAAACTTAGGTTTTTTTGCTTTGGTCTCTGTGCACCTTCACATGAAAGGGGACGTTGCACTCATCATTTGACATATATTTGGCTTAAAATATAACACACTAACAAATAAAGTTACAGAGAGAAAAAAAGGAAAAAAGCTTGCCCCATGACTTCATTCATAAAGCACAACACATCCTATTAATAGAAAGTGAAGAAATAAAGATCCGTTGCCACTATTAAAAGAGCAATATTCCTCACGTTGCAGAAAACTGTTAGTTACAAATCCGAATAAACTTACTGCTGTTGGTTTTTTTTTATTAATTTGTTTTATTACTTATTACTACTTGCAGGGAATGGGAGTGTATTCTAGTTCCAAGTTTAGTTTTCAGCTTTTTCCTCGAGTTAATTCAAAACAGTTTTTGGGAAGATACTTATGATTAGAATCCTTTTACTAGTTTTATAAACTATATTTAATAGACTGAATGATTGAATAAAAACTAATAAGCACTGTTTGTGATTCAATTTGACAATTAAAATGCCAACTTTTAATCAATATCTTTTTGCACGCTGACTAATTTAAGAGAATTTTAAAGTTCATATTATTTGACAATCTGACTTTTTAAATCTTGCAACGAACAGAACTATTGCAACACTACAGACTAAATGTTACAGTCTGATCTGATGTGATAATCTTTTGCAGCATTCCTGTGATAATTTACTTTGTTGAAGAAGTTTTATTATCTCCTCCTTTGTTTGAACAGACATCTGTCGTGTTGGAGTCATCATTCATGTCAGTCTGCTTTGTGCTTCAGCTTTCCAATGTGTGAGCACTGGTTGTTAAACTGAAGACTAATTAGCAGATTTATTCTGACGCAGGTGTTTGTTTCAGAAATGAAAATTACAAAATGTGATCCCATAAAGTTTTTCTCTTCTTGATCTAAAAAAGTGACTGTGAGTGACCACAGCAATTATATTTATTTTTTTATTGTTTCTTAATGCCAAAAGGTTGGAATATTGAAAATAATATATACTGTAATTTTCCGGACTATAAGGCGACCTTAAAAGTCTTCAATTTTCTCAAAAAACGACAGTGTGCCTTATAATCCGGAGCGCCTTGTATATGTAATAAGTCTTAATGTTTTAGTACGACTTTGGTAAATGACAAAGCCCCACCGCTTGCAGCATTAAGGCTCAGTTATAGTCACGCAGAATTATCTTTGTGATCTCTCATAGAGGGATCATATAAATCCTGATACAGGCGAACCAGCTCCGCTAGAGCACCAAAATCATCCATTTTGAAGGGTGAGTGGTGAGCGTGTTCTGCGCAAAGTTACAAAAATTGTGAGGTGCACGACGACGCGCCTTATAGTCCGGTGCACTTTATATATGACAAAAGTTTGAAAATGGACCATTCATTGACAGTGCGTCTTATAATCCAGTGCACCCTTTAGTATGGGAAATATAATAGTTTTGTGGGATGTCTGTGATTTTTTTATATATAAATAAAAATGTAAACAATTGAAGAGAGTGGTGGTTCCATAATTTTTGCTAGAGGTTGGAGCTGAGAGTCTTTCCTAACATATACTTCGATTGCACAAGATCTTGGTTTCAAACGTTGACATTCAAGGTGGTGGATGATATACAAACCTTCAAGAAATTCTATTTTCTTTGCAAACGTACATCCCAAATTACTACTGGATATAAAAAATTGATGTACCTTGGAGTTGTAATCCATATTATTGTAAGGTGTGAATCTTTCTTTAGTCTGTAGTTTGGTAAAAAATTTTGTTTTAACAAAAATGGTTGGTAGTTGTTGCATAAGTTGGTGTAAAATCAGTTTACAAACATTTGTCTGCGCTCTAGATCTCAAAGGTCAAAGGAAACTGCTGATTAGATTTAAAAAAAAAGTGTCAACCTTTGTGCCTTCATTCAATTATCTCTGACTTAAACACATATGTCATTATGTTCTGTGACTGATACTGTGTAGTAAGTGAATCTGCAACACCTCTTCATCCTCAGCTTGGTTCTCCACAGGTGGGACAATTCTGTCTGCCTCTATGTCTTCAGTCTCCGGCAAGGAGGGCCGGGCTGGAAATCCACCTGGTGGAAGCTCCAACTCCTGCTGCACCACCCATGTTTCCAGCTCTACTGGAGGAACCTGTTAGATAGAGGAGAAGAAAAAAAATGTCTAAAATGAATCTGATATATTTTCTCAGCACAAAGTCAAAGGCTTTCTACTCAAATTCCTTCTCAAAATACAAACAATCCATAAAATATCACACCCTCTAATATCTTCTATAGCTTCTTATGTAAAACTTTAGCAATTTATCACTATGACCATTTTTGGTAGCAATACATATATATCCTGTTTACTGGATATATGTATACCAGGTACATAGAGGTCTATGTACAGTACTTAGTACATACCAGGTATACATAGCAGTATATACCTAGTATTTACCTGATACCTTCTTGATATTTACAGGGTACCTACGAGGACTAGGTTGTATTTTGAAGTGTCTTGTATCATGGTACTTACAAGGTACATACCTTGTTAGTACCTGTTACGTACCAGGTATATACCCAATAGGTACATACACGGTACCATCTAGGTAAATGGTACCTTGTAAGTAACAAGTATGTACACGATATACCCTGTAAGTACCATGT
The DNA here is from genome assembly GCF_001649575.2 of Kryptolebias marmoratus. Taxonomy (NCBI): domain Eukaryota; kingdom Metazoa; phylum Chordata; class Actinopteri; order Cyprinodontiformes; family Rivulidae; genus Kryptolebias; species Kryptolebias marmoratus. The sequence goes on from NC_051441.1 coordinate 21,149,031, forward strand.
ATGAACCCTATAAGTACTATGTACATATCTGATAAATACCATGAACATATTCAATACTTACTATGTAAATACCTTGTGCATATCTGCTAAGTACCATGCACATATCGGGTACTTATCTGGTATGTACCACATAGGTACCAGGTACTTACCTCATAATTACAGGGTACCTACCATGTATGCACATGATATTTATAGGGTTAGTACTGGGTACATACATGGTACTTATAGGGTATACCAGGCTGTATTATGTGTTGCTACCTAATTTTTATGTTGGAAAAAAAAAAAAAAAATTAAGAAACTGAGCTGATACACCTCCTATACTGAACAAAAATATAAATGCAACACTTTTGTTTTTGCTCCTATTTTTTATGAGCTGAACTCAAAGATCTACGACTTTTTCTATGTACACAACAGGCCTTTTTCTCTCAAATGTTGTTCACAAATGTGTGTAAATCTGTGTTCGTGAGCACTTCTCCTTTTGCGAATTAATTCCTCTACCTTGGAGGTGTGGCATATTAAGATGCTGATTAGACAGCATGATTACTGCACAGGTGTGCCTAAAGCTGCCCACAATAAAAGGCCACTCTAAAAATGCACCGTTTGCTTTTACTGTATTAAGGGCTTCATGAGGGTCAGAAAATAAGTCATTATCTGTTGTGACCACCATTTGCCTCACCCAGTGCAGCACATTTCCTTTGCATATAGTTAATCAGGTTGTTGATTGTGGCCTGTGGATTGTTGGTCCACAATTTTAGAGAATTTTAGAACACTGCAGTCCTCTGCTTTCAGTTCATTGAAAGTCCCTTAAACTCCTGGTGGAGGATTGGATTTGTTGCATCTGATATTAATGCTAAAAAGCTACAGCTGTTCAGTTCAATTCGGTTTTTATTACTTTACCCACCAATTCACGGTTTAAGTAATCAGGGCACTGCACATATAAATAACACACAGGTCCAATTCTAATCCAAAAACAGGCAAGCAAACATAAAAATGCAAACCTGTGTTTTTGTTATTTAACTTTAGACCTAAATTTGTTTATGTTCAACAGTTGTATTTCCCTATATTAATGTCTTTGTACTTTTACACAATAGGACCTGCTCTCCTACCTGCAGTCTGTCCAGAGAGCGGGCCCAGCCTAACAGCCTCCTCGAAGTGAAGAACTGCTCCAGGTCTACACTCTTGGGGTGCAGGCTGTGACCCTCTTCCAGGCGGTTGCGAAGGTTGTGAAACTGGTTTTGGGTCAGTGCTGAGGTCGGACCCAGGATCATGTCGTGCCAGGAATGAGGCAGGTAGGGCTCCATGCCCAGGTCCACCCTGAGTCCACAGAGGCTCAGCAGGATGGCAATTTGAATCAGACCTTCTGTGAAGTCTTTCTTTACGTACAGCATGGTCTTTGGCGTTTCAAAACTCAGAGTGTTCTGATAGAACACGTTTCTTGAACTCTGGTGATTCCTGGGCCGTACTGTTCTTATGCAAGATGTATAGTCCTTAGAGGGTCCATTGGGCACCGGGCTGAATAATGGTTTAGTATGAAAGAAAAGATGCTAATAAAACACAACTCCAGAGGCTGCTATGTTGTTATTTTCTTAAACATTAAATAACAAGAAAAGCATTTTGTAATAATCATTTCTCAAAGCTTTTTTGTAGATAGTTTTAGCCCATTATTGGAACTGCATGATGTGAACGTTTCTGATGGAGAATCAGAAGATCAATACTCTTCACAGCAGAGGCGTCACTTCACCAGCCAGATACGGTACCTAAAACATACAAAAATGAAAATGATCATTAAAACAGATAGTCTGGTCATTTTTGAAGTGATGTTCTGTTTAATAGTTATCAAACGTTAGTATATTATCAGCCCTGACATAATTTAAAGAACACAAAGTACAACAACAAAAAAAAAAAATTCTCAAAAATATACCGGTGTGAAAGAATGCTACATTAGCTAACATTACACCTTTACACTTTTGCATGACACTATTTGTATGTTTGTTGCAGTTTTATTAATCAAACAGTATTTTGCAGCTACATGAATGTATGTGCGCTGAGCATCGATAGATTGTCTATCTGCCGATGGATACATTCAGCAGCCTCAGAACACACGCATTCACATAGTAATATAGACGTTATTTGATAAACTAGCGACAAACCAAACAAATGAAGTCACGCAAAACTATAGAGGTTTGTTATTAGCTAATGTAGTATTCCTCCACGCATGTAATTTATGAGAAAAAAAAAGTGTTTTATAATCCTGAAAAATTTTAAACAGGTCCTCATTTTGGCTAGCTGTTAGCCTAGCCTAGACAAAGACTTCTTTGCTCTATGACTGATGTCACGGCTGATAAAGGACTAATACTATTAGACAGAACATCAATTCCAAAATGACCAGACTTGCCCTTTAATTTTTCCCATTTTACAAGCTGATGCTTGACATGTATCTGACAAATTACCCCAAACCAAATATGCAAAAGAAAACAAACTAATAGTGCCTTTAGAACAATCACTAATAATCAAGATCATTTCAGACTATTTTCTATTTTAGCTAATTATTAGTCCAAAACATTCTTCATAGTTTTAATCTTTCTGTGCTACTTTAAATAAGATTTTATCACAAGTTCAATTGTAAATAAGAAACCACGTGTAGGTTACTTAAGAACTAAAACCTAAAATATGTCACTGCTGTGCTACTAGGATAGATTATTACTGATGTGTTCCTGCATTTGAACTGGCTATAAAATGCAAACTAGCTGGATTGTTTTGTTAGGACTCAATCTGGTGCTGCTGACCCAACATGCCAGATGCCATTTACCAATGAACAAATGACTGACATGTTCATACGTTTAGATGTGTCTCAAACCACATTCACTCTCTTCTCTTGTGGCAGTCAATCTCAGGAATGAAACTTTTCTAAAATGCTCAAAAATGATAAGTTCTGATGTACTTTTCAGCAATGGCAGAGACCCCAAAAGATTTTAGGATAAAATCATGAAAAATATATCAGAATAGAAACTAAAAGGAGACTAACAGGAGAATCTGACTCAATCTTAGAAGAGTGAACTTTAAGCATTTTTTTCCCCTAAGTGAATAATGTTATATTTTAGTCTTGTACATTTAGTTGCATAATTTTAACTTCTAAATTAAATCACGCATCCCTTTTAGCTGTGTGTTTTGACTCATTATCCTGCTGGAGGACCCATGACCTCCAACTGAGACCAAGCTTTGTGACTCTGAGCAGAATATTTAGCTCCAGAAGGTCTTGACAGTCTTGAGATTTCATTGGACCCTGAACAGATTCAGGATCCCCTGTTCCAGATGTAAAACAGAACTGAACCTCCTCCCTGTTTTACTGTAGATACAGGATTCCTTTCTTTAGAGGTTTTCTTTTGAAGTCTGTGAACATAAGGCTGTTGGGACTTGTTGCCAAAAGGCTCCAATTTTGTCTCATCTATCCAAAGGACATTTTTTCAGGAGTTTTATGGCTTCTCAAGATGCATTTTGGTTAATTCCAGTCTGACTTTTTTGTGATGTTGTGTCCTCTTCTGGCATTTTCCATTAAGTCCACTTTGACTCAAACAGAGCAATGGTGTGACCTGACACTGATCAACCTCCAATCTCTTTAGAAGTTGTTCTGGGCTCTTTGGTTACCATTACCATGGTACCATTATTTGTCTCTTCAATTTGTCATCAGTTGTCCTCTTGTGGCCACGTCCAGGTAGGTTGTCACCAGTCCTGTTGACCTTAACCTTCTGAATAATCTGCAGCTGGAGTCACAGGACCATCAAGCTTGGAGATAATCTTATAGTCTTTACCTTAAACCTGCTGCTCAATCATTTCCTTTCTAAGCTTCTGAGACAACTCTGCCCTCAGCTTTCTGTGCTCCATGTTCAGTGTGGTACACACCATGATACCAAACAGCCCTGTGACTACTTATCACCCTTTAAACAGGCACAATGACTGATAACAGGACTGAAGACACCTGTGATGCTGATTACAGGACGCACCTAAGTTTAACATGTCCATGTGGGCAAATTAGTTTGATCTTTTCTAGGGGTGCCAATCTTTTGGTCAAAGGCAATTGCACTGGTTTGTTTTAATAAAACAAAAATTCATAAGCAGAGACTGATTCATATTAGAAGATTATTATTGTTGTTGTTGTCAGTTTCAGGTTATTTCAAAAGGGTACAAACAAATTCTAATTTCATTTTTGTTTTTTATGACAACAAAACAAAACGCCTTCAACAGCAGGCAGTAATCAATCTGTAGCTATATCAAATTCTGATTAAAACAACTGACAGTCAGACTCGTAGTTAGAAGTTAAAAGACAGAGGAAATGTCCAGATCAGTGTGTGAACCCGCTGATTTAAAAGAAATGATACTTGTGATAGCTGACAACTCGTTCATCCTCTTCATTTAATCTAATGAAGACTCCAATACAAACACAACGCAACAACAATCCTAGAATATATGTTTGTCTTACCAGGACCGAGCGTTGGCTGTCCAGGGAGTTCGGCAGTGTTCGGCAGAGTTCGGCTCCTGTCGGGCTTCAGCTCGCTCTCAGGCTGTTTCTGTTCTGGTTATAGTTAGAAAGCGGAGGCTTTTTAAAGCCGCAGCCCGCTCTGACGCTGACAGCTCCTCCCGGTGGGCAGGACTCACCGTGTGGCAAGAAGTTACATCAGGTTTTAGTACAGTTGGCTGTCCGGAGGGGAGGGGGGATACGGCTTTTTGGCATTCTAAAAATAAAAACGAATAAACAAAATGAAGTTCGTCCTCACAGGACAGCAACACGCATATGATTTAAAACGTGAATCGGAAAAGTGACGTCATAGGAAAACAAACCCTGTCCCCCTGCTGTAACAGATTATAACCAGTGTTATAAAAGGTGAACTTTAATCCCTGAAAGGAGTTTTCTCCAGAAATCTGCCTGTATTCAGCTGGACCCGTTGATGTGGACCTTCTGACCACTTCATGTCCTCCACACAGAGCAGGACACCACCCTGTTGTTGCTCTGAGGACGATGGGTTACCAACACTTTGCCTCTCATTTAACACATTCAGGAAGCATGTGTCTACACTTTTTCCTTTACTGAAAGAAACCAGTATAATGAGCATTAGAAAAATGAGCCCAACAAGCCCTTAACCACACTATTTTCACCTCATTGGCACAAATGTGTGGTTAAATCAACTTTATTTACAATGAATTGCAAAGGTATTCACTCACCTTGGTATTCTTGCCTTTTAACGTGAAATGTAATTGGATACGTAGCATGAATAAAGCAATAATTCAACAAAAAATACTTCAAATGATTGAAGTTACATGGGGAAAAACAACTTGTTAAAACTGAATACTTGGCATCAGCAGCTTTTGCATTAAGTCTCTTCAGGTCCGTCTCCATGCTATTAGACCATATACAGGTGCTGGTCATAAAATTAGAATATCATGAAAAAGTAGATTGATTTCAGTAATTCCATTTAAAAAGTGAAACTTGTATATTATATTCATACATTACATACAAACTCATATATTTCAAATGTTTATTTCGTTTAATTTTGATCATTA
>NC_051441.1:21155446-21162858 GCF_001649575.2 Kryptolebias marmoratus
TAATCATCAAAATTAAATGAAATAAACATTTGAAATATATGAGTTTGTATGTAATGTATGAATATAATATACAAGTTTCACTTTTTAAATGGAATTACTGAAATCAATCTACTTTTTCATGATATTCTAATTTTATGACCAGCACCTGTAAATGGGACTTTTTGTCCATTCTTCACGTCCAAACTGCTGCAGCTCCTTCAGGTTGGACGGGTGCTGCTTGTGTCCAACAGTCTTTAAATCAGATCAGAGATTCTCAGTCGGACTGAGGTCTGAGCTTTGACTGGACCATTCCAGGAGTTTTACTGTAAATGTCTGACCTTAAACCCCTGCACTCTAAGAAAAAATATTGGGTGTTGTTTAAGCTGCACAAATGTTTTATCTTAAATTTTATGTTTTTGGTTCATTTTTTACTGGTGAAAATAAGCATATTTTCACCAGATTTAATTTTGCTATTAAAGCAATAACTGAGATCTTAAAACAACTAAATACTTCTAATTAAACACAACTTAGCCACTTTGCCAAAAATGTACTATTCTCTTTAATGAATAATGACAGCTGCTCTCCATATTTGCACATGTGCATTATTTTAATCTTGCCACAGAGTTTTGGTGGATGACCCTCTCTTGTTTGCTGTGTTGGCATCATCTATTTCCTAATAATAGATGTAATGGAGCTCCAGTGAATGTTTGGGGTTTTGGGATATTTATTACAAACCAACTCTGATCTGCTCTTCTCCACAACTTTGTCTCTGATCTGTGTGGATAGTTCCTTGGTCTTCACGATGCCTCTTGCTTGTTAGTAGCCCCTCACTGCTTAGAGATGTCGAGCTGGTGCTGATTCTGGGACCTGTCAGAACAGGTACATATCATTTGGTACTTAAACGGCTCACAGTTGAATCTTATTTAACAAATGGTGTGGTTTCTAAAGGTAAAGATTGGAGCAGGAATGTTGAATACATGCATCATTTTTTTGTTTTACACTTCTTTTTCTTATTTAACTTCACTAATATAGAGTATTTGTGGTAGGTTATTACTGTTAACCAACTTAAAACTCCAGTTAAACTCCAGGTTGTAAGGAAACAAAATAGAATTTTTACCAGGAGAGATGAATACTTTTGCAAGGTGCTGTATATATTGGTTTTATGCTACAGTTAGTAGAACAAAAAGTCTGAAAAAATGAATTTGATAAGAACCTATTAGAAGCAGTGATGAGTTCAGTTTATCAAAATTGCTATTAACTGATATAGCAAAGACAACTATCTTTAACAACGTCCATATTTTTTAAATCCATGTCTTTCCAGTTCCTCCATCTTTGTTTCATCTTGGTTGAGGGGCTGAAGCTTTTCTCAGCTCCAATTACATGAGAGGTTTGGTTCCTCAGACGAACCACCAGTTCATCACCATCATCATTTTCAGCATTAGTTAACCTTAACTGTACAGACTGAATCTCTTTAAAATATCATAGCTAGATCCATCTACATATTTTGAATGTTACTTAAATTTCTTTGTATTCTTAAACAAATCCATCTTTTCTCATTTTAGTTTTTATTTTTCTTTGATTGGATTTTGCTAGCTACTGTATAGATTTTTCACACAGCAATGTTGCACTTTTTTATTTACAAAATGTGAATTATCAGCATTTGGCAAAGTCAAAAACATGACGTTTGAGAAACAAAAAACATTTAGCTGAAAGGAAGGCAGCAATGAGCATCCGTAAAAATGTTCGGGCACCTAGAATAGTATAAATTATCGTCTCAAGTTACAGATTAATACACCAATGAGTAATTCTTCTTGATCACACAGAAGATTTGTTCTCTGTAGAACGAACAAACATCTCAGGCAGCTCTGGCAAGACTTCATGTAACAGAATACAATATTTAAATGAATACTTAACATTATCAATATGTAACATGTCTGAAATATAAAAAAAAAAACATTTATAAATTCCATATTGTCTGCTTCCTAATAAATGTATTCAACTGAATAGTGCAGCCAGATTTAAGATTCTGTAAAGATGTGACTGAAAACAAACCAGGTTTCTCTGATGCAGGAGAAAAAACCAGGTTAGGATGCTGCAGTCAGTTCTTACAACAGATTTCTCATGTTAGGTGTCATCAAAACAATGCATGGTCCCCAAAACAGACAACTTGAAAAACTAACATTCATTCATGGAAACATTTCAATGTCAGTATTACAAACCCTTCTGTATAAAACTGTTTTACTGTAACTGTGCACATATGCAATTAAAACATCTGCCTCTTGGCTGTGCTTTTTGTGTAGTTTTCTTAGCTAACAACAAAAAAGTGTTTCATTTCTTGGTCTTTAAGGACAAGTTGTTCTACATCACGCTTACAAAGCTTGACTGAAATCATTTAAATCCCAACACGAGGACAGCGAGAACACACTGAATCCTGCAGATATAAAGACATGATCGCATTACTGCTTCTGCTTTGAGTTTTCGGGAGGAATACAAAATACAGCCTGGTACGTACCAGGTAGCTACCAGGTGTGTACCCTGTACCTTGTAAGTACAAGTAACAAGTCACTTCATGATTAAGCCCAGTCCCCGCAGGTATCCGGTAGGTGCAGGGTAACAACTCACTTCATAATAAAGCCTAATTCCCATAGATACTAGGCAAGTACCAAGTAAATACCTGGTACAAACTGGTGCATAACCAGAGATGTAGCAAGGTACGTGCAAGGTAATAAGTCTCTTCATGATTTAGCAACTTCATAATATAGCCTGGTCCCTGTATTTACCAGGTACATACTAACCTGAATGACACAGGCTTAAATAGTTTTGCAAGCTGTGCACACAAAAATAAGCTACACGGCTCATTAGTTACTTGATCGCCAACACTCAGATTTAAATAAGACTGCCACGGAAAATTTATTTTCTTGCGATACTGAGTCAATCATAAGTCACCAACTAGTCTCTATCACAGCTCAGTGAGATACTACCTTTAGCTGCTGATGTTCTGCAGGGTGACAGAAGTTGATGTGAACATGGTTTGTTTCGGGGAACCTTTCACGTTGTGTTCCAATAGCAGAAAAAACCTCATTCCAAAACACACAGTTTAAATACATTTTTACTCAAATAACTGAAAATACCACTTCACCACATAAAACTTGTTTCTGTTTCAGTGACCTCTCAAAGGTTAAACATGATAAGAAACCCATTCATGGGGAACCTGGACTACTTCTCTTTTTTCTGGAAGACGTTTCCCCTTCTCATTCAAAAGGCTTCTTCAGCTCTGATCGTGGGTTGGGAGTTCCAGGTTTATAAGTCCTTGTTATAATGATCACAATCAGAATTGTCCTGGATGACTGAGAATCTACACCAGGGGTAGGCAACCCTGGTCTTCAAGTGCCACTATCCTGCATGTTTTACTTGTTTCTCTGCTCCAACACACCTGATTTGAATCAGTGTGTCATTAACAGGCTTCTGCAGAACATGAAGAGGAAATTTAACCCCTGAATCAGGTGTTGGAGCAGGGCAACAAGTAAAACATGCAGGATAGTGGCCCTCAAGGACTAGGGTTGCCCACCCCGATCTACACAAATGTTTAGGTATGAAACTTCAACTGAATTCTTCTGTTACAGCACTTAATATATCAAGACTGAAAAAGTTACAAAGATCAATAAACTTATCACCGGGGATCAACTGCTCATGAACGTGTTTGCAGAGTGGTCCCAAACACACCACTTGTGCTCATTCCATCAAACTTTACTCTACAGTTACACTAAAATTATTCATTTAACTTGGTATTCAGCTTGGTAAGAAAACCTCTTCCATCTTCACTTGTTCCACTGCTACTCTGTCCTTGTAACAAACTGAAGACTAAAAGCTTTAAGGTTTGTTCTTTTACTGAAGCTTGGGTGTTTTTTTGTTGCTGGAAGATTTGATAAATGACTAAATGTAAATGTAAGAACACGTAATGTAAGAAAAGCATCAGCTTTAGTCTGATGATCCAATACGATTGTAGTCAGGGAGTAAAGACAGAACATATCTACCTGCCCTAGTTGGTCCTAACCCTACTGGTCCACCAGATTAGATCGGTGTCTGGATGACTCCTACTCAACTATTCCTTTAAAAGAACACTGGTGCAATGTTTTCAAGTGAAACAACTTTTTTTTTAAAATTCCTATCATGAACCCAGGAGAATATGACAGTTTTGAAAATATTTTCTCAGACATGGCAGTTATCATGGACTCTAGTGATGTTCCACTGAAATAAAACCATTGTGTCCATCCCGTTTTCTGCTCATGCACGTGCATCTCAAATGCACTTAAAGTGCAATGATTGGGGATAAAAAACAAACAAATCAGGAGCTATTTCAAACTTGTTAACATACACGTAAAAACCAACTTCTTTTACCTTCAGATTAGGTAAAAAATGTAAACAAGAACTTCTTTTTTTCTTCCCTCGCATTCTTCTTGTCCTTTCCTCTCCATTGGGCCCTGTCCCGTCTCTTCTTCCTCCTCCTCCTCTTTTAGGATCCAGCCTCCTGCTCCTGTCCCAGGGCCTCTAACAGGAGACCCATGGGTGTTCTCTTCAGACCGATGCTCTCCAGCTTGTTCTCCAGCTTGTTCTTCAGGTTGCGCAGCCTGATTGATGCATGGATGAGAACCACTGTGGGGGAAAAAAACAGAGCAGCAGAGGGTTGAAGACTTGTTCTTACAGCACACATCTGATGATCTCAAATAAACATTCTCAACTAACTGTGTAACCGTTGGGTCAGCAATCACACTGCTCTTCTCCTATTTAGTTTCTTACGTGCATTTTAAAAAAAAAATCAAACTACTTCTGCATACCTTGTGCTATTTTACCAATTTATATAATCAAAACGTTCAGCTCGATGAGGAACAGTGCAATAAGAGTTTGGGTTTATGAAACTGTAACACTTTTTAAACTATTTAGCTTTTTTAAAAACAAAATCCCCCACAGAAATACACTATCTCTTTAAATGGTTCTTTTTGAAATCTGCTTCAGCATACCTGCTCTAGTTTTGTCTTGCTAGTTTTAGCTTTTGGCTACCGTTCTGCTACTATTAGCTTTTCAATACCATTCTGCTACTTTCAGCTTCAGCTACCATTTTAGTATTTTTACAGTTTTACTACTTTGCTTTTAGCTATCATTATGCTCTTTTAGCTTTTTACTCACATTTTGTTGATTTTAGCTCAATCAACTGTTTTGTTGTTTTAGCTTTTAGCTACTCTTTTGCAGATTTTAGCTGCTGTGGATCTTTGCTTCTGCTCTGCTTGTTTTAACTTTAACAATTCATTCTTTAACAAATGACAGCAAATTCATTCAGCTCTCAACATTCATATTGCATATCATAGAATATACCATTTTTCTAATGGACTTGTTTATTTTTATTCACACTAACCCATTACATTACAGATTAATCTTTATTTTCTTCTTACTTAGATGTATGTTGGATGAAATGATAAGTTTTCACCCAGGAAGTATTTTGATTATTTCATTGGACTGTGCTTGTCACTGATGCTAAATACAATCACGTGTGAAAAAAAAAGTCCATTGTCCTTCAATTTTGAGGTTCTAAAACAACTAACCTCAAATGTACAAAAAGACAAGAAATTCCACCGTGTTATTATTTAATAAACCAAAGCAAACCATAAGGAACAAGCTGTAAGTGGAAAACTGTGTCCAGCAGCTTGTAGAACCTCCTTCAGCAGCAGGAACTCTCAGTAGTCTTTTTCTGTAGGAATTTATCACTCTATCACATGCTTGTGGAGGAATTTTGGCCCACTCTTCTTTCAAGTGTTGCTTCAGTTCATTGAGGTTTGCAGACAGGTTTCTGCCCAGCTTTCTGAAGGTCCCACCTCAGCATTTCAGTCAGGTTGAGGTTCTGGACTTTGACTGGACCGTTGCAACACTAAATCTTTTCCTCTGTAGATCAGCTGCAGAGTTTGGATCATTGTTCTGTGGCATCTTGACCCAGTTTGGTCCAAGCTTCAGCTGTGAGACAGATGTGTCCATATTCCAGAATCCTCTGGTCTACAGAGGAGTTCAGGGCCGACTCAGTGACTGCAAGGAGCCCAAACCATCAGCCCTCCACTGCCATGCTGACAGCTGTTCTGAGGTGTTTGTGCTGATAGGCTGTGTTTGGTTTTCTCCAAACATGCTGCTGTGCATTGTGGGTAAACAGTGTACTTTGGTCTCATCTGTCTAAAAGCACATGTTCCAGAGATCTTGTGATTTGTTCAGATGAAACTCTACAAACCTTCAGGAAGTCGTGCTGTTGCCATCAGTTCAGGGAAAAGTTTTTTTTCCTGCCACCCTTCCAAACAAACCATACTCATTTCATCTTTTTTTTTTTATTTGGCCTGCCATGACCTTTAACCTTTAACGTAATGACTGAGGCCTGTAGCGTCTGAGACGGAGCCCTTGGGTTTGTTGTTATTTCTCTGGTCATTGCACAGTCTGACCTTGGGGTGAATTTGCTAGGACACTCCTGGGAAGATTTGCAGCTGTTTAAAATGTTTTCCATTTGTGAATAATCTCCCTTTCTATTGGATGTTAGTCTCCAAACAGTATGGAAATGACCTTTAACCTTATTCAGATTGATGGACAGCAACAGTTGCTTCTCTAAGGTCATTGCTGATGTCTTTCCATCCTGACACCCAGCTTTCAAAAAGGTGGTCCCGCTGATGATGATCAGTTAATAAATAGGTTTGACCAGCAGCTCCTGGATGATACTAAACCTCTTCAATTCTGTTGAAACAGTAAGGGTTTACTTAATTTTTCCACACACAGCTTCTGGGTTTTACTTTAGTTTCTGTTTAATAAATGGAATCTGTTGTGTGTTTTTGTACACTTGAGGTATAGATTTGAATAACTTTAGTACCTGATCTAGATCAGATCCTTTTTATTACGTCCTGATGTCAAACCCAAAACTACCTACTTTTTAAATGGCCCAAAACAGCCGATGTGCACACAATTTTATACATCACTGGTGCTTTCAAAAAGGAAGCATAAAAAGGGGTGTTGGGGGTGGGGGGTGTGTATCAAAAATATTATCTAAAACAAAAAATAAAACTTCTCCAAATAGTAAACCTGATTTTTCACCAAATCAGAAATAATCTAGACCCAAGGTTCTCAAAATGTGGTCCAAGTACCACTGGTGGTACTCAGGATTCCTCTAGTGGTACTCAGAAGAAACTTTGTTTTCATCTCTTTACCAGTGAAGTAACAAACTGCTGCAACTAACCATGACAAGCTGATCTGTTCTATAGCAAGACGCTTCTGACGCTGTCTGTGGTTCAAGAGTGGCTTGACACAAGGAATGCGACAGCAGAAACCCATGTCTTTCATACGTCTGTGTGTGGTGGTTCTTGAAGCACTCACTCCAGCTGCAGTCCACTCTTTGTGAATCTCCCCCACATTTT
>NC_051441.1:21163170-21166645 GCF_001649575.2 Kryptolebias marmoratus
TTTTGAACCTTTTCACAAGATTCTAATTTTCTGATATGATGAATTTGAGATTTTCATTTGTTGTCATTTGTAATCATCAAAATTAAACAAAATAAACATTTGAAATATATGAGTTTGTATGTAATGTATAAATTTAATATACAAGTTTCACTTTTTAAATGGAATTACTGAAATCAATCTACTTTTTCATGATATTCTAATTTTATGACCAGCACCTGTATATGATGCCAACAAAAGGTACAAAGCAGTGAGAAAATTTGATTTGAGTTTTCTCAAATTTGTTTTCAGTCGGCGCGGAACAGAATAAAAGCCAAGACTGCACAGTTTGTGGTGTAGTCCCATCCATCATATCTTAAACCACACCCTTCAGCGACAAAACACACCCTGGGTGTGTTTTTCATATCTTGATGGTTCCCCCTGAATCAGTACAATAACCGAAACATTTTGGAGTAGAGAGTCAAAGGCAAGACGCAAGCTGGTGCTTGTCAATCAAGATCTCCTTTGTTTATCCCAGAAGTAAAATTAAGTTTATTCTGCCATTAAAGCATCTTTAGGTTTGCTGTTAAAAATTTGGGACACACTTTTAGTAGTGGAGCTCAGGTTCATTAGGTGTCTTGGCCAGTGAGACACCTTCAGCCAAGGAAGGTCCAGTTGAGGATTCAGGGTTTGGTGTCCCTCACTCAACTGATGAGACTTTGGAATAAAAAGTTTTTTAAACTGCTACACACACTCTGAAGTAAGACAAGTTGTTTGAGGACACTTGGCTAGAATCTAGGCTTACGTGTGTGCAATGTTAACGCTGTTCCTAACAACTGCTGAGTTTTCCTTCCCTGTCAAGATCTGTTTCCCTACTAAATTTACTTTGTTTTCTGTTTAACCTCTGTTGTTTCAACCAACAGTATTTTAAGCAAAATGTAAAAAAATAAACTTGATCTCTTTTGTCCATTGTAGCAAGAGAAACACATTTTGATTGCTGGAAATCTGCTATAGTAAGGTGGTCAAACCAATGGGAACACAACTCAACACATCACCTGTGTGTTTTAATGTGCATGTTTTTAGCTGTTAGTTGTATAGATAATAATAAAGTACATATATTTTACAGGCAGTTAATAAATACAATTCATATGAAAAGCACAGGCTAAGTTAGAAGAACATTTAGCAGTGTCAAAACATCTATTATTTCAGTTTAAATAGTGGTGTTGTATTTATTTCTCACCAGTTTGCTGCAGTTCTTACCAACAGTATCCTTACAACAAGCTGAATATTCAGGGATTTTATATATAAATACAGAAATAATCAGAGCTTCAGTTTATTTTTTTGTGATACTAGATTTGGCTCTTTGGACCAATATTTTGTACTTTCATTCACAATTCTTCGCATTTTACTTTGGGGTAAACTGTAAACGCCAACATCGGCTGTTAAAAAAAGGGAAACTGAAATAAAATTGTGAATTAAGCTTTCTGGGGGAAAAAAAGTCATTTAGGTTAATTAATTAATTAATTAAAGTGGCTATAAACAATACAATGATTTACTGGTTATTAAGGTTACTTACACACTCATAATGTTATTTAAAACAGTTGGTGGAAATGGATAATAATAATTTGGTTTAAAAGCAGCAATAAATTACTTTAGAAAATTTTTGCCAGGTACAAAAAATTAACTCTTTTTATTCTTTGTTTTGCCTTTCTCTAACAGTCAAAACCTTATTGCGTGGAGTTTCAGTATGCGATAAATGTAGACGTGTGTGTGTATGTCTGTTTTCCAGTCTTACTCAGTATAGGGAATGCTATGCCACACAGGAAGACTCCTACTCCTCCCAGCACGGATAAGAAGAGGTAACTGGCCAACAAAATGGCCAGCACCGTTATGGATGGGTGGTTTCTACGGAACCGGCGGATGGGAGCTTGGTTCTCTGCAGCCCAGACAAATCCCACAAACAACAAGGTGACCACCGTCATCCCAACGAACAGCTGGAATGGCTGAAAATATCTGTGAGGAGAAACGTGCAGCGAAATTAGAGACAGAAAATGACCCTAAACGATGAAGAGATAATTTTGTAAAACCAAAAGAAATCTGCCTAATGGTGTGCCTGACCAAGGGACTGGAGATGCTGTAATCACCAAAATGGTTACATGAACTGATTCTTCACACCCAGCTTTAAACAGTTTGTATTGAAAAACCAAAGGAAATGGTTGATAAAGAAAAGAATCCAGATGCCAAAAAGTCCAGTCAAAGATCACACCTGATTGAATTAATTGCGACAGTGAGCTCAGAGAGCTGTGCAGAAAGCTGATAGCTTGATATCTGTAGAATCACCTGAATTAGTCATTTTTTGGTTGGCTAATGTTCATTAGCTGTGGTGGCCATCTTGAATTGCATTGAATCCTTTCTTTGTGCAATCTGTTAGTACTCAGGATATGTGTTGGGGATCAGTCTCAGCTTCTGCCACAACAAATCTTAGGTTAATATCTATAAAACTGACCAAGTTATGGCCACTTTGGTGTTTTCATAGGTCGGTTGGTTGTGGTAGCTATCTTGAATCGGGTTGGCTCCAGAAGTTATTCGGTTGTAGACCAACATCTAATGATCACACTCTGAAAGTTTCATTAAAATCTGTTGAGTGGTTTATTAAATATTTTGCTAACAGACAGACACATGAGTAAAAAAAAGCACTGGCATAAACATTATCGGCTGGTTCAGCCTGGGTAAAAACCAGAATAAATACCTACATTAATACAGTAATCAAACTGAAAAGTACCGCAGTGAAGTTAGTTTCAAGTTGGATATTCGATATTCGAGCTCCGCGGAGTTAGCGGAGTCTGGCTCACGGCTGCCCCGAAACAGGAGCGCTAATGTCGGCCAGCCGTTCTCTGTCGGCCCCTCCTCTCACACGCGGTGGTTCACTTAGGGACCGTCAATTAATTTTCCTTACCCCTCGCTCCTGAAAAACAAATATTAATATATTTTTTGTTGTTTCACCAACTGGTACAAAACCTTTGGTAAATCATGCTACGAAATTATATAAATGAGGCACAATCTATTTTATCCCATTTGAACCCTTTTTATATTTTTTAAATGTTTTTATTGTCAAAATTCATTTTTCTACAATGGCTTCCAGGTCATGTGACCCACCAACTCAAAATCAGTCTGAAACTGTTCTACTACTCTAAACAGATGTAGCACAGTCCATTTTGTAACATTTGAACACTTTTTAATATTTTTTAGATATTTTTTTTGTCCAAATTTATCATTTTTTTTACAATGGCTTCCAGGTCATGTGACCTACTGACTCAAAATCAGTCTGATATTGTTCAACTACTCCAAACAGATGAAGCACAGTCCATTTTGTACTAATTTATTCCTTTTTTATATTTTTTAGATATTTATTTGTTAAAAAATTATCATTATTCTACAATGGTTTCCAGGTCATGTGACCTACTGACTCAAAATCAGTCTGATATTGTTCTACTACTCT
>NC_051441.1:21169286-21171816 GCF_001649575.2 Kryptolebias marmoratus
AAAAAATATAAAAAAGGGTTCAAATGGGATAAAATAGATTGTGCCTCATTTATATAATTTCGTAGCATGATTTACCAAAGGTTTTGTACCAGTTGGTGAAACGACAAGAAATATATTAATATTTGTTTTTCAGGAGCGAAGGGTTAGGAAAATTAATTGACGGTCCCTAAGTGAACCACCGCGCGTGAGACGAGGGGCCGACAGAGAACGGCTGGCCGACATTAGCGCTCCTGTTTCGGGGCAGCCGTGAGCCAGACTCCGCTAACTCCGTGGAGTTCGAATATCGAATATCCAACTTGAAACTAACTTCACTGCTGTCTGAAAAGTACTGTAAACAGGGCTGAAACCCACCCTACAATGAGCAGAAAGCCCGCCGCGGACAGGAAGTAGTTGCTCTGATAGTACAGGAGGTTGTTTATCATGCGGTTGTTCCACCGGTCCAAGTTCCGAACATCTGGCACCGCGAACCGAGCCGAGCTCAGGACAAAATCATCCCAACTACGAAGAGGAGGCGGCTGAACGCTCGCCATCTTTCCCGAACCAGAAGGAAAACGGGATTTCCCAGAGTCCAACGCGGTGGAGAAGGGGGACGCTGGAGACGCGCGTGGCCGAACGTCGGGAGCGCGCAACCGATCCAGTCACTTTATGGACTCGGGTTAGTGAGTCACACACTAAAAGTGATCCGGACAAACAACTTGCAAATTACAGAACCAAACAAAATACATAGTGGGAAAATTAGAAATTAGACTAAAAATAAAATATTTTAAATAGCTGAGTAAACAAAAGCAACCACACAGAACAAAAATGCAAAATGTGCAAAGACTTTATAACTTTATACATAAATATACAAAAATGTGCATCATATGTGCACATCATATCAGTGGTTCCTGTATGTTTTCAACCCGAATTAGTCACCCGACCCGTATGAGTCTGCAGCTCTTTTTTTTTTTTTTTCGCTAAGTTTGCAAACTCTAGGACTTAGCGGCAGTCTGCCAGAGGATGTGTAGGATCTGGCAAACCATTTGGCATCTCAGAAAGGGAAGGAAGGCAGGCTCCATCCTAGGTTGTGCTTGGTTTGTGTGGGAAACTGCTGATCCAGACTGGGGATATTGTTGGACGGCGGAAGAAGCCCTTTGAAGGTCACCATTTTCAACTTTGGTGAGGCAAAGTCAAAGTCAAGCTTGTTCTCAGTGTGCATTGGCCTCCACCAGGGCTGTGTCTTGTCTCCAATCCTGTTAGTGGTGTTCATGGACAGGATCTTAAGGTGCCACTGTGGGAAGGAGGGTGTTTGGTCTGGGAACTTGTGCACCTATAAACAGATGTGCAAAAGGGAGTAAGGCTGCAGGACAGACAGAAGACAACAGCAAAAGTCACATTAGCGAAGCTCACTACAAGTGTCAGGATGTTTCTTTCAAATCCAAAACCATAAAAAATACAGTTAGAAATTTGACTATTTCAAAGCAAATGGACCAAAAAAGTCATTTTGTTTACTTTGCCAAGAGCAACCAGTGTTTAATGATGTCGACTACACACAGTTAATGGCTACATGTTAAACAAAGATCTTTTGTAATCTTTTTGTGCTCAGAAATATGTGGTAAGGATCAGTCTCAGCTACTAGCCCACCAGGTTTTAGGTTAATATCTGTAAACTTGATTGAGTTATAGCCATTTCTGCGATTTTAAAGGCCATTTGGATGAGGTGGCAATATTGAATTAGGTTGACTCCAAAGGTGAATCAGTTGCAGACATAAATCTAATGATTATTTTCTGAGAGTTTGGTGATAGAAATACAGACAGACGCGGGCAAAGACACAATCGCCCGCCTCTGCGGTTTGGTGGCAGCCAATATTCACCTCAGCTAAGATGTGCTTGGCCTTTAACTTTCTTCGGCTCTTCTTCTTCTTCTTGTGGAGTTTATTGGCGATTGGCAAAAAAACTAAAGGTGTGCATTACCGCCACCAACTGGTATGGAGTGTGGTTCGCTACTATACTCTATTTATCATCCATCCATCCATCCATTCATTTTCTTTACCCGCTTCTCCATTCCGGGTCGCGGGGAGCTGGTGCCTATCCCAAGCAGTCACTGTGCGAGAGGCGGGGGACACCCTGGACAGGTCTCCAGTCCATCACAGGGACACATACAGGCAAACGAGACAAACAACCATTCATACTCTCACTCACATCTAGGGACAATTTAGGAGTTCTCTGTTAATCAGTTTAGTTAAAAAAAAACAACCTAATTTACAATTTACAAATGAATTTAGGGCGCAAACATATACAAAAATTTGTATATATGTATGTATGTCTATTTTGTAAAACTGTTTTTATATTTTCAGACTCTCCCTTCAGATATCTTCTCTCTTCATATTTTTGACATTCTAATACAGGTGCTGGTCATAAAATTAGAATATCATGAAAAAGTAGATTGATTTCAGTAATTCCATTTAAAAAGTGAAACTTGTATATTATATTCATACATTACATACAAACTCATATATTTCAAATGTTTATTTCGTTTAATTTTGATGATT
>NC_051441.1:21173635-21174441 GCF_001649575.2 Kryptolebias marmoratus
AGATTCTTTTAAACAGTGTCACTGTTTTTAAATTTATTTTATATTTTTATACCTGTGTATATGCATTAATCAATTTTGTTTTTGTAACCAGGTTGCTGTGTACTGCAGATTTCTGCCCAGGTCCCCCTTGAAAATGAGATCTGGATCTCAATGGGGTTTACCTGGTTAAATAAATTAATTAAAAAAAAAAGATACTTTTTGCTTTTGATTTGCTTGTATTTACTGTGAAGTTAATATGGTTTTGAGTTGCCTTCTTTGCTGCCTTATCTTCTGTTTCATTTCCTGTCATTCCAATGTGTGGTGGTAGCCATAAAACACTTCTGTTAAAGTCATGCTTTGTATTCTGAATAATGTAATATTTCTAATAAAATGTCCGGCCTGCAGTTTGAACGATTATGTTTGAAACTCAATAACACAGAACTTGAATCTGAACAAATTATACTTGTTTTTTTTTTAATAAGGTTTTATGTTTTCCACCCACTGTGTTGCTAACAGAATCGTTCAAGTCTGAATCCAAGCGGCCTGCGACTTTTATTGTGAAAGGCCCGAGGAGAGGCGGAAAAGGCGTGTCTGTGCGCGCGTCCTGACGGAGGTTTTTTTTTTTTTTTTTTTTCCAGCGGGAGCGCGCCCGGTGTGACAGCTCAGAGCAGTCCACGTCAACAGAGAGTGAGCTCGGCTCGGCAGCAGAGATGGACTCCACGAACCTGGTGAGATTCTCCTCGGTCCGGTCGGACTCAGACTCCGGCACATTTACATGCGCGAGGAGTGGGGCAGGCATTCGTTTGCTGCACAGTCGGGGGGGGGGG
>NC_051441.1:21174648-21195184 GCF_001649575.2 Kryptolebias marmoratus
GGGGGGGGGGGCAGAGAAGCGTGCAGGTGGTTTGTTGTATTACGGGATTATCTGTGGTGGACATTTCTCTAACTGTGGACGCGCAGGCCGGATCGGATCAGTGTTTGTGATGCATTCAAAGCCTGACTTAAATAGTTTTTTTAAAAAATTATTATTATTTTTTCAACCTGCTGGTGTAAAAATAGCAAGCCTGCATATTGCCAGGACTGCTCATTGGGACAGTTTCCTTTGGACCAGTTGCTCCCCAGCTGTCCTCCGCGCAGTCCGACTCTTGGACCAGCACAGACCCGGTTCTGTTGCACGGATCCTGCGCGTTTTCCATTCGGCGAGCGCAGCTCCGGCAGCAGGTCTGGGAGTTTCAGTACCTGCGCGTGCTGAGCAGACAGACATGTAGTGACGTGGAGAGCGGGGTAGGTGCCACGTCCACTGTTCTGCCTCGGCCGCCCTCGCTGCTGTCTGTCAGCTGTTCACCTCCGCGGCGTTTTACATCTGATCACAACATGTCTGAGTCTGTGATCAGCGCCACAGTTAGGCTGATTTACTGTGGGTCAAACAAAGCAGGAGGAAAAGTTACCCAGAGCAGTGTTACTTTGTGCTTGAAATGTTGCCACTTTTAGTGTTTTTGAATTAAAGTCCAAATGGTTGTTGTTTAAAAAAAAAAAGGTGAAAGCTATCTTTAGTGTGCAGTTAAGCAAATGTTTATTTTTCAGAAGCTTTAGTAACAGTAATCAAAATGCAACATTGAGGGGCACTTATTCAGGGGTGCCATTAAGGGGGGGCAGGGGGGCAGTGGTCTCCCCTAATAGATTAAAGGCCCCCTTACTGCCCCCACTTATTCAAACAATCTTCTCCTCCTGAGTCTCAAGCTTTTGTTTAGTGTACATTTTTATTTCCTCTAGCTATACAGAATTATTACAACCACATAACAACAAATAGTAGTTCAAATTATAAAAATAAAACCTAAAAACTAGTGTCTCTGAATAATGACCAGCGGTCTACATTAAACATGATAAAATATTAGAGTTCAGAAAGCTAATATCCTTGTGTCTTGATGCAGGGTCTCAGGAGGTTATATACATAATATATATATTGCGGCCACACTGGTTCTTGAGCCGCTGAGCAGCATGCCCGCACTAACCATTCCCATTTTACATTTCTGGCCAATCACACAATAGTCGACGCAAACCCAGAGCAGAAAAAAGTTCTGCCCAGACCTTGTGTCGAGAACGAGCTCTGGGGTCTCCTAGGAGAACAAAATGACGTCATTTTGGTTGAAATTCAATTTCAGTGTAAATGTCATTCCATAGCAGAAATAAATTATTCTAATCCTGTAGCTGGTGGAATGAGTCATTTCTATAGACCGATGAAAAGTGCCCCCCCTCGATGCACTGCCACTTTACTCCATAGCGTAAACAAGTCAAGCACTTCAGGAGTATGCACATTTTTAGCAGCCACCCTCGGCCGTTCCACTTTGATTCCACATTTGGTGTTATATTGTGACTTCCACTTGTGTCCACAGTGACAGGTTGGTAGGTGTTTCTGATGATTCTGCAGCCTTTCTGTCATCCCTTCTCCTGCCTGTGTCGCTAATTTGTTTGCGGTCAGAACAGATTTTAGTCAGCTTTACACAAATGCTAATGTAAATGATCGAAGTTCTGCTCTTGATGTGCTTCTTGCTCTTTCACTTTCAGTAAGCCTTTCGGTTGTGTGCGTTTCAGGTCCCTTTCTTGCTTTTTGCTCCTTTTCCTTTCCGGTTCACCACTCTTGTAGTCCATCTTTGTGCCTCTGTCTCTTTGTGGCTGCCTCTTTTCTAAAATTTTCTCTTTTATCCACCAAATCTATTTACGTATACATCAGACTGTGAACGGAAAATATTTTTTTTAACTAAAAACTTTTTCTTGATCTTTATATCTAAATTGTAAGTTGTCTATTGTAAAAAAAAAAAAACTAAAACAAAAAAACTAAAAGTCAAGCAGTTGGAAGCGTAGCAGACATAGTGTTTGAAATGCCCAGAGACTGCCTTGTTGGAGTGTTTGTATCCTGGTTGCAAAACTACCACAGTTCATGGTATTAAAACAAAACTCTGAACATATTTTTCATTTCCTTTTATTCAAAAAACAAAAAAATACAAATTTTATTACTTCTGCTACCTAAGTAAGATCACTCACTGCTTAATAATGATTATTTTATAGGTGTAATAGTAAAATAACAATATTATTTGTCATTAGTTGTAGTCTTTTTAATTTTATTGCACAGATATCAATGAGACGGAGAAAACAAGTGAACATGTTGGCGGTCAGTTAGTCAAGCTTCATTTATATATCACCTTTTATACAAATCAAATGCAATTTCAAGTGCTTTACAGCCACTGACAAAAACAATTAGAGAAAAGAGAAAAATAGTAATAATAATAGCAAGAGGCTTTCTAAAATAACTGATTGAAAGAAATAGCTATACTATAGGATAAAGCCTCCCTATATAATTGGTTTTTAGATTACATTTAAAAGTGTCATCAGTTTTTTTTTTGTTTTTTTAATTTATAACAGTTATTCACCATAATATTTAAGCTCAAGGCTAAAACAAATATTGAGATGTTTTTTTCTTTATTTAACACCAGAGTCAGCGGGCTGTTTCAAAACAGTTATGTATATATATTATTTTGTTGTTTGTTTGTTTCAACAGATTGTAATGGAGCCCCATACCGAGCCTACAGTAGCCTAACGTGCTAACTCTTGTAGCTTGTTACAACCATTTGTTTCGAAACAGTGTTACCTTGAAAAGAGAGATGAGCGTTGCTTCTCTGGTAGACAAGCAATGACTTTATCTGATGTACAACCAGTCAACATCTATTTTAACTGTGCATAAACGTTTAAGAGAATATTTACTAGTAGGTAAAAGTAGAGAAACAGATGCTAAAGCTAAATATAAGAGGAAACAGACCACATATGCAGAAGTAGATTTCAAAGACAAGGTTTTTGAAGGAATTGAGATCTCAGCATGGTTCTATGGAGAATAAATATTTTGAAAATAAATATAAAAGTTACACAAACCAAAGGACATGGCACACTATTCACGACTGAGCTAAATATTTTAGCATATGTATGATTAAGATAGCACAATGTGTGGAAGTAGTTTGATTGCAAAAAAAAAAGGATGCAAGAAACTAGAAAGAGTAAAAACAATAATGTAAATGCTGACTCAGCATCCACACAATAACCTAAAAAAAATGTAAAAGGACAACCAGTCAGGAAGACAGGAAGTCAAACACATTTTAAATAGAACTTTTTTTGTGCACATGATTGTGCTACATTTACTGTAGGTCAAAGTCTTTTTCTAATTTTTGGTTTAAATTTGTTCTCCTTAAAGTATTCAATGCCTTTCTTACTTTTGTTAGGTGTAAGGATGGATGGATTCATCTAAATTATCATGATTTTGGTTTTTTGGTACTGTATCTATCAGACTGACAGTGTTCTAAGTTTCTGGTCCAAGTTCTGTGATACACTCTGACTGTGAATCTTTGCTAGTCAGTGCATAACAGAACTTTGTCCCGGGTCTGAAAACTCTTCATTGGGACGGATGCATGGATGGAAGAGTAAATCTGCTCTTTATATGTGTGTGAAGGAGTAATGCATTTGTTTTTAGTCGATGTTTTTTCTACCTGTAGAAACTGGTCACAGGAAATGACCTCCATCTTAACCAAAGCTAGGGCTGGTGGCCATCTACTTGTGAGGTGAAAGGGCCGAACAGAAACAAAAACTAATATTTGGTCGTAAACCCATGCTGTCAACAACAAAGTGTGTGTGTTATGAAAACCCCCAACATTTGAGGTTCATCCACCTCATTCGGTGTGGTTCTGCTGTAGGACTGATAATGAGTACAACTTTCCATAAGATAGTGGTTCAGTTTCTTTTGGATGCAAAAACAAAAAAAACAAGAAGAATTTGGCTGCACAAACATAAATGCATAATTACTGGGTCTGTCTAATGGAATTTTAAAAGCCCCAGGTGTTAGGATTTGTTTTTTCCCTTCTCCCTAATAAAATCATCTGTTATTCGTGGGAGCATATGTGGAAAGAAATCTAAGGAGTTGCTTGATGTGCCATCATGTGTAGTCATGTCAAATGAGAGATCCAACTCCAGGTGGTTCACTGATGTCTGGATAATTGATTTGCAGTTCATCAGCCACTAACTGAGTTAACAAAATAGCTAAGGTCATGTCCACACTGCTCTTGATATTTTTAAAAAACAAGTTTCTGCTGAATTTGCACCTCCCAGAGTTTTTGGTAAGGTAAAACTGCACAAACTTTTAAAGTTGTATCCTTTAACTATTGGAGAGTAACTGGTGACCAAAAACTAGACTCAACATTGCAAGAAAAGTCAGATTTTTCAGTTGCAGTCTCATTGACCTTTAAGTGTTTGCAACCAAGTGACCAGTGAGCTGCGCACCCTTGTTTTGAACAGCCAGTTGTTGTTTTTTATTATTTTATTTTTTTTGCGTACACAGTTTCCTAAACTGTATTCTTGGCTGTGCGCATTATTTCATTGTCAGAATTGATCTTAATTAAATTACCTAAAGAAATGACCTTCTATCCCTAATCCCCCAACCTAACCCCAGGCCATTCACAAAGCTATCTACAACAGGTGAGGTCTTTATTCATTATGTTTCTACAGAAATCCACTTTAGAAGTTTAAAACGCTTTTATTTTGTGGGCTAAATGGAACAAACTCAGGTCCATAAAATGGCTCGTTTGTGAGGTCTTTAAAATATAAAATGAAGCAGGATTTACTTGGTTAGTAAAGTTTAAACCAAAGACTGAAGAGGATGAAAGTAACTGGACTGGTGGCATCACATTTGAAATGTTTCCTTGTGGTAACTCAACTAAACTAAGTTACTTAATGTCTTTTTGTGTGTTGTTGCAGGAACCTTCCCTATACACAGTTAAAGCTGTTTTTATACTTGATAATGATGGAAACAGACTTCTGTCAAAGGTAAGTTTTGAAATGTCTTTGCATATTTGAGCATTTTAGCTACAAAACAAGAAAACCTTTTAATTTGCTTAAAAAGGATAGTCTAGTCATTTTAAAAATGATGTTCTGTCAAATGGTTATCACTACCTTCCAGTTGTGACATCAGTCGTAGAGTGCAGTGTATGGAGAAAGAGACAAAAGTCTTCGTCCAGGCTAGAGTAATGGCAACTGTGTCAATATAAAACAACTCTCTCAAAACAACAAACCGGCGTGAAGGAATGCTACCTTAGCTAATGTTAAACCTCTAAACTTTAGCATGGCACCCTTTGTTCAGTTTGTCGCTATTTTCTCAACCGAACAACATCCATGTTACTACGCAAATATATGTCTGTGCTGAGCCTGCTGAATGTATCAGTCCGTGGGAGACGGGTAAACTTTCAGATTAACCAGACATGTTGAATACTGACCACTGATACATACACTATTTTGCCAACATGAAGGATTTCTTATAAAGCTTAGATACTTTCAGCTTCCTTTTTTTTCTGCTGTAACGAGACAGCAGAGTATAAAGGTAGTATCTCTCTGGGCTGCCACTGTTGGAAACTAGTTGGTGACTAAAAATTGCAAGAAAATAAATTGATTTTTGATTCCAGTCTGACTGAAATCTGAGTGTTTGTGACCAAGTGACAAGCAAGCTGTACTGCTACATTTGGCCTGACGGGTTTTTGAAAAAAAACTTCTTTTTTTTGTGCACATCATTTCATTGTCCATCTCTGCTCTTATTATACCCACCTTGGCTTGCTTTGTACCCACCTTAGCTGGTACTTTAATACTTGATTTATTCTCCTAGAATACACTTTTGAAATGGGCAGATTTGTACCAGTTTTTTTTAAATTATTTTTCATTGCATGGTTTTGAGACCTGGACATTCAGGGTTGTAATCTCCAATGTGTTGACATGGGTTTAAGATGGGTTTAGGATGCCTACGACCGATTTTATTTTGAAAAACAATTGGTCACACACATTTTGAACATATTTAAAATTCAGTTAACAAAACTAAGTTTATGTGACTCACACAAAGAAGTTGAGTATCCCGCAAACATTTTGAGACATTTTGGAGACTTTCTCATGAATATTGTTGGCCAACTAAACTTAGCACAAAAAGTAAGTTTTACAATTTATAGGGTATACCAGTGGTGTCCAATCCTGGTCCTGGAGGGTCACTGTCCTGCATGTTTTAGGTGTTTCTCTGCTTTGACACACCTGATTTGAGTGACTGAGTGGCTGATGGGCTTCTGCAGAACTTGAAGAGCTGCTGAAGAGCAGAGAAACACCTAAAACATGCACGATAGTGGCCCTCCAGGACCAGGGTTGAACACAGCTAGGGTAGACTGTTCATAGCAGACACCAACTTGCCACTGTAGCAGGGTCCATACTCACTGCTAGAAGTCAGACACCTGATTGTCAGCACATGGGCAGTTTCGCCTTCGCAGAGAAGATTTGGGAAGTTTTTCATGGCACAACCCACATATTCAAGTGTCCTGCTCAGCTCACAGATCAATTTTCCTTACAAATGTGGCACCGTTTAGTAAATAAACAGGCTTTCCAACAGTATAGGATCAACCAAACACAAGTTTTCTTGCAGTTTGTATTATATTTAGTTGCCAAAAGTCATAGCAGAGTGAGATGCTACCTTAAAGCTATATTGGCTGTCAAAATACGCAAATGTTTTTAGTTTGAATTTTTTGCATATGTGTGTCATTTATACTAGATTATTATAGAAAACGGTCAGGAATT
The DNA here is from genome assembly GCF_001649575.2 of Kryptolebias marmoratus. NCBI lineage: Eukaryota > Metazoa > Chordata > Actinopteri > Cyprinodontiformes > Rivulidae > Kryptolebias > Kryptolebias marmoratus. The sequence goes on from NC_051441.1 coordinate 21,181,413, forward strand.
AGTCTACATAATTCTAAAATCATATGTATTGACCTGTGTAGAAACGTGGGTGAAACTAACAGACTTCACCTAATTCACTTTGTTTTTTCTAATAATCATCTCATCTCCTTGCTTTTGTCTCCTGCAATTATAAATGATACACAGCAGAACAAAACTGTATAACATATACCATAATGTTTTTTGTTTCTTCTCTCTTATCCCAAAGGGAGTGACACTGCTCAAGCTAAATTCCATCCAATTTTGTCTTTTTTTTAGTACTATGACCCTGAGTTTTACCCATCAATGAAGGAGCAGAAAAACTTTGAGAGCAACGTTTTCAGCAAAACACACAAAGCAGACAGTGAGTTACCTTCTCCTCTTTCTTTCTACTCCTTTTCCTGTAGGGCGCACTCGCTCACATTTCTATTGTCTGCTTTTGCACTTTCTTCTGTCATTGGCCTAAAGCAGTTTGTACTTTTGACTGGTTTCACTGTGGAACCCAACCTTTCCACAGTCTTGTAACTGTGGTGACTTTGGACGCGTTTAAGCACATTTCTGTTCATGATCAGAGAAATCTGATCGACACCCTCTTCTGTTTGTTTGTTTTTTGTAAGATTCACATAGGTGATACCCAATCCATCCCTCTGGCTTCTCATCACCACCCAGTATCTTTTTTTCCCCTCCTTTTGTTATAAACTCCTCCTTCATACCTCCTTTTCTATAGTTCTTTTTTTCTCTCCTTTTATACCGAACTCCCCTCTCCTTTTCCTATCATGTAGTTCACCTATTCATACAGCTCTTTGCTCTGCCAGTTTCTATCCTTCTCTCCCATGTCTGTTTCTTTCCTACCACATTTCTCTTCTTTCATCCAGTCTGTCTTCTTCCCTGTATATATTTTCAGTTGTTATATGCAACTTATTGAAAGATAGGCTTCTGTCTAAAGAAAATATATTAAACCAATAATGTCATGATGATTCTAACCCATTGCTCTTTTTATTTCTGTAGATGAGATTGCTTTCTTGGAAGGAATGACCATCGTGTATAAGAGCAGTATAGATCTTTTCTTCTATGTAGTGGGAAGTGCTCAAGAAAATGAGGTATAGTGAATCAAGCTTTATTTCCTATGTAAAAAAAATAAACAAAACAAAACAAAGTACGGAATCAGAATTTAACTACAAAATGCTTTTATTTGGAGCCTTACAGGAATGTTCACTCATTTTTAGTTTTATTAGCTTTCACCCAAACATCACAAGTAGTGTGTGAGGAACTATATAAAAAACTATATACCTTTATCAAGTTCTGTATAAGTCATTATTAAAAAGTCTTCATTGTGATTCATTTTGCCAGCATGGGTCACATATGATAGCCTTGAGCAAAAATATCCTGGTTTTCACAGTATTAAAAGTATCTTGTTGATACAAGATACTTTTAAATAAAATTAAAATACTTTCAATTTAAATACTCTAAATTGTTGACCATCCACAGGGCAAAGCCCAGTGTGAAACGAAAAGGTGCGAGGCGATCAGCCAAGATTAAATGTCAACTAGAGTTTATATAGATTGTTTAGAGACTCAAGTCAAGTATTAATGTGAGTTTTCTTCAACAGTGGTTTTCTCTTTGCCACTCCCATAAAGCTCAGACTGGTCAAGAACCGGGCAACAGTTGTTGTATGTACAGTCTCTCCCATCTCACCTGCTGAAGCTTGGACCTCCTTCAGAGTGCTCACAGGTGTCTTGGTGGTCTGTCTCACTATTCTCCTTCTTCAAGGTCACTCAGTTTGGGAAGACTGCCTACTCTTAGTAGATTTACACATGTCCCATAATCCTTCCATCTCCTGATGATGGATTTAACAGAACTACTGGGGATGTTTAGGGCCTTGGTAGTCCTTTTGTATCCATCCCCTGACTTGTACTTTTTAATAACCTTTTCTTTGAATTGAATTAGAACAGTCTTTTTAAAGGGGTAAATATTTATGCAATTTCTTATTTTACATCAAATATTTTTGTTTAACTGATATTACTCTGTAGAAATGTAGATTCACTTTGACACTGAAGATTTTTTTTAATTTCTTTTGTAAAGAACCCACTTTATAGTGGTCATGACTGATTTATGACAGCAATAAAAGCAGAATATATATATATATATATATATATATATATATATATATATATGCCTATACAGTGATCACTTTCTGAGAGTTTCATAAAATTACGTCCACTGATTCATCAGATATTTTGCTAACGCTACAGACAGATGAACACACACACACACACATTGCTTTCTGTTTGCTCTATTCATATTTCAGTGCTGTGTTAGCCACGTTACATGGTAACCATATAAGCTTTACAAAACAGGGTATTGTTGCTTTGAAAAACTCTTCCTTTGAAATGATTTTTTTTATTTATTTATTTTAGCTGATGCTGATGTCGGTACTTAACTGTCTGTTCGACTCCCTGACTCACATCCTCAGGTACGTTTTGTAACTGAATCTGTTGAAAAACTGAAAGCAGAACTAACTTTACTCAGAAATAAACAATTCATTACTAAAAAAAATCCAAGAAACAATCCCAGGGTTTAAGTCCAGACTTTTTTCCATGTAAATGTCTTAGTTTTAGTATATTAGCTTTAACCATTTTTTAATTTTATTTTTTATTCAGCCAGTTTTAGAACTCAGAGATGAGTTTTGTGTGCACATCAGGTGGGTATTTCCTGCTTTGCTAGCTAAATTGAGCTAAAAGTCAGTTTTCGGTGTTACAAAAGAGAATCCCAAAGGGATCTCAAAAGCTAGATCGCTACGGTAACAGTCAGGTAATAAGTTTCATTTGTCAGTAATGAGGTCAGTTCATTCACTGATTCTGTTCTTAATGATATCACAGACAGAAATTCTGACAAAAAAATTCATGTCATCATAGTGCTGTTTCTTCTTGCATAACAGATTGTCAAATATGAAATTTAAAATTAGAAACATGAAAATTATAAACCAAAAAGTTGTGACTCGATCTGGACTAGCTATGACCGTGGTAACGGTTGCTCAGCGTGGACAAATTTGGCGAAACCCATGAGAAACACCAGCCCTCTTTGGAGCTCTGTAACCCAGGATAGCCATCATTCAAAGTTTAAACAGGTCACAGAAAGTTGGACTTTACACGTCTGAACTAGTATTTTGATGTATTTTATGGGTTCTATACAATCACTGTTTAAGGTTTATGATTTTTACAGATTTTTTCACAGAATATTTAACTGACAGTCAATGGTGTCAGAATCTTTTGAAAGAATCTTGCCTAGAATCTTTTGCAAACAAACTCTATACATCAAAATGTCTGCATTTTTCCTTTACTCTTCAGTTTATTTCGGTCTGCCTCATTAACTTAGCAGTCAGGTAGTGACAGACACTGGTGTGTGGTTACCATGGTGACCATAATGGGTCATTGGCAGCAGCTTTAACATTTCCTTTTGATCATGGTTTTCTTTACCCTTTTTTAATGCAGTTTATTAATCAAAGTGTAGGGTTTTTTTTAGCTTAGATTATTACAAATCAATGCTGGAGTTGTGGACAGTCTCTGCATTGACATCTTTCAACATTTCATGAGAAATTTTCTAGTCTTCTAGTGTACTATTTATTTTGTTTCTATTGTTTCTGCTTTCTTCTACATTCTTCTTCAGCATACCTTCAGCTGTTTCAGCCAATTCAAGTATTAAAACGTTCAGGACACTACGGCTATGTTCTGTTGGTCTTTGGAACTTATATTTTTTTAGTTATTTACCTTTATTTGAATTTTCTTTCCTCATCAAAATGCATTGAGATCTCTCTTTTCTTGAAAAAATTTGTGGTCTTCAAAATTTTTTGCATACTTGCTTCATTTTTAGCTTTAGCTTCTGTTCTGCTAGTTTTAGCTTTTAGCTACTATTTTGCTAATTTTAGCATCTAATTACTGTTTTGCTCATTTTAGCTTTTAGCTACTGTTCTGCTATTTTGATTTTTAGCTTTTGTTAATTGTAGCTTTTTGTTCTGATTGTTTAATCTTTAGGAATTCAGTTGTATCTTCAAAAAATATGAGCAGTCATTCAGTGCTCCGCTGTCCTTCTAGTTCGAAGTTGTTATTCTTAAAAGAAATAATATTGTTGTAATATGTAGTATTAATAAATGTTTATTTTATCAGTTGTGGATTACAGTAAAAATCCAAAAATAAAATAAATAAATAATCAGTTTGTCTGAATTATGAAACCTTAATTTGAATTTCTTGTGTGTGTGTGTGTATGTGAGTGAGTTTTTATGCTTTAATTTGTTTATGGTTCCTTAAATTATGTGGGCTGTTCTTACATTTAAGTCAAATTTCTGAACAAACACTAAATTGGTATTTAACATATCTGTGCCTTGTGTGACTAATATTTTCATTTATCTTTCAGAAAAAATGTGGAGCGGAGGTGTTTACTGGACAACATGGAAGGAGTGTTCCTAGTAGTGGATGAAATCATTGACGGGGGGTAAGCATAAACAACAAATGTACATTCAGATCTTAAGGTTTGAGGGGTTTTTGTTCTGATCAACATGTTATATATGTAACTATTTCATCTTTATTTCTCGTTGGTGTAGTAGTAGCTTAAAGTTCCAAAATATATTCTGAGTGCTAAATCTTGACATAATATTCATATTTGAAACTTTGGAGTCATCTGTGTCTGCCTGTTAGTAAAAGATCGAGTGACCTACTAGACAGTTTCTAATGAGACTCTCAGTAAATAATCATACAATGTAATTGTTTATAACTCAGCCAGTTTTACAGATATTGAGCTAAAATTTATTGTCATTGTAGCTGAGCATCATCCTTACCATGCTCTGAGTGGTACACATTGGGCTTTATTTTCACTTAAAGTTGTAATATTAACTGTTGACATCAATCCTGTTTGTCTAATAGCAAAATATCATATGAACTACTAGGCAGACTTTAGTGAAACTCTCAGAAAGTAATCATTTGCTGTACATGGACAACCCGTTAACATGTGGAGTCAACCCAAACAAGGATCATCACCACAGCTTATCAAAATTAGCCATCAGTATAATGACTATAACTCAGTATGTTTTACAGATACTAGCTAAAAGTTTGGTGTTGTGTTAGCTGCCACCCATTCACAACACATATTCAAGCCACACTTTGCAAGATTTCATAATACTGCATGAGATCTCACATCATAGTTAGTTTAAAACTCCAGCTTGAAAGGCAGTGGATGATATGCATTCCTTTCAAGGAACCCTCAGCCTTTCATTTAATTCTATAAAATCTCCAGAAGACAGATTCATCAATAACCCAAAACCACCCTGTGCAAAACTTTTTCCTGATTGGTTGCTTTTTTTTTTTTTTTGTTGCCAGGGTGATTTTGGAGAGTGACCCCCAGCAGGTCCTACAGAAAGTCAACTACAGGGTATGATGACTGTCAATCAATCCTGTGAACCAATTATATCTATGAAAACGTGATGCAACTCATCAAGAAATGCAAACGTTGAACACAGCTGTTCAGCTTGTTTTTGAATGAATCTGTTGAAACCCACTGTGGTCTCCTCTTTTACCTGCCTCACCTTTCTGTCTCTTCTTCTCCCCTGTCTGTCCTCCTCTGATTGGTGTCAGCTTATGTCGGAGCCAGCCTATGGCTTCGTCCTGTTTGATTACATCACCGGTAACCTAGAGGCACAAACAGATAGGAGCCAGCTGCTGTAGACAGTCAGACAAACCAAGGGTGAGAGAGGGAAGAGAGACTAACGGAATGAGTGAGAGAGAGAGAGCTAAACAGTGAGTGGACTGAGGGTCAATGGATGAGTCAGATGATGGACGTGCACGATGGGAGAGCATGCAGACTGATATTAGAGACCTCTGTTAAATGTTATACCTGCTGAAATAGAAATGCACTGGAGTAGCCACCGACTGCACTACGCAAGATCCATCTCCGCCATCTTAATAGGTGGATCACACACAGGTTGATGTTTACATGTGGAAGCCATACTTTGAACGCCCTGTGCGTGCTGTGTGCTGCGTCATCAGTCCAAAGCTGCGTAGAAATAGCCTTATTAAACCTAAATAAATGCATATCATGCATACTGTGAAAGCAGGTGAAAAGAGCAGGCTGCAACAAGCCTCCCACCAAGGCTGGTCAAATGTTAACAGCAGCAAAACACCGGTGCTACGTGACAAAATGATCGTATGCTGGAATCATTCAAGCAAGAACAGTACAAACAGTAACTACTCTAAGTAATTAAGTACTTTACATGTCTACTTAGTCTACCCAGAGCTCTGCTACTAGTGTCTGTACTTAAATTCACTTAGACTAAAAGCTTACAATTACATACTGTCAAACTTTCCTCATAAATCTGAAAATATTTTCTTATATGCATGCACTTCAGTATTAAGACATGGATAACTACGCTTTTGTCTAGCCTATCCACTAATTTGCTATTATTTAGCTTAATATAAAGATTGTACCCATAGAAAATGTGAAACAGGTTTGTAGACTAATAGCAGTTTTTTCAGAAAATATATTGCTAAAATTAATAAGCTAGTTAGTAAGCTAGTTTTTGCTCAGTCCCTCCTATTACAGTATTATAGGAGTCTAGTCTAAAGAGAGTGACATTCCCCTGGTATAATCATACGGTGTATTAGGCAAGCATTTCCAAAGAAAAACAATACAAAGGGAATACCAATTTCTTTGAAGTTTGGGTTCTGATAATTATAATAATTAATAGCAAAACATAGGGATTCTTACTTGAGTTTAGGTTTTGTCCTTCAGATATCTATGATCTGCTGCCATGCTGGCAGAACATCCATGTCGCATCTACCAAGATGGCGGCACAAATCCTCCTCATGTTAGCGTAGACCAGGTTGTGTTTGGCCATTCCACTGTAGCTCTGTTTCAGTGGTTACACCCTCTAATGGCTCTAAATAGATATTTGGCTTCATTTGGGGTTATTTTCAGAACATCATGTTCATTAATCTAACAAAAAAACTTACTGAGTTTCTAACAGGCATTTCTAACAACCACACGATGAGCAGAAGGCCCAAAAACTCCAGGATGATTTTGTGCTTAACAGTAAATGATGTTGGCGTGTTGCTCATTTAACGCATGTGCTGCTGTTTCCTAATGCATTGTGTGCCCGAAGTGTTTCTCCTTTGCATTTTTCCTCTGAAACACACATTAATGGGTATTTTTTTTCCTTAACAGGCTGATGAGAACCCATTAACTGAACAAAGTGTGACTCAGGTAAGACACACACACAACTGCTAATGTAGCAGCTGCAGGTTTGTCTGATACCATGTGATAATGTGCAATTCAACACAACCCCATATCGGTCTGTCGTGAATTACCCAAAATTACTTATTTTATGATAAGAAGGGATGAATTATTGTAGTTTTAATCAAACCTTGTTAATGACATTCTGTGCAATGTGTTCAGGATGACTCTCAGTGACTACCACACCAAATCTTAGCTTAATATGTGTAAAACTGACTGAGTTTAGCCATCTTTGTGTTTGCTAACCTCAGGCGCCTGTGGCAGCCATCTTGAACTGGGTTGACTCCAAAGGTTAATCAGCTGTAGATGTGTGTCCAGTGATTACTTTCTAAGAGTTTCATTAAAATCTGTCCAGTGTTTCATGAGAAGTTTTGCTTACAGACATTGTTGACTGTAATAGTTAAAGACAGTTTTAAGCAACGATGTTGTAAAATGTGTAGCCCTCAGAATATATATTTGAGATGACTGACTGATATACAATACATTTTTTCTATGTTATGGCCAGTGTGTATTTTTCATTTAACAATAATTGCTTTGCTTAAATAAATGTATATTTAACAATCCTTAGAGGGACCTGAACCTTTAAAAATAACATAAAAGAGCATTCTCACCTTAAAAACTAAATTATGGGCTTCAGTAAGCTAGTTTTAGGTGTTGCTGCTGCTTTTTTATCTTCCTACTGGAAGATTGGTTAAGAGTGTGCAGACGTGGCCAACTGACGATTTTTATTTTGTTTTTTCTTCTATCTTTTTTTTTTTTCTTTTTACGAGGCCAATATTTGCCAATTAAAATTGCTCAACCAATTAAACGGCCTTTCTCTACTACACATGATTAAGTTTTGGAGTCAACCTAATTCAAGATGACCACAACAGCTAACTGACCTGAGTCAGCACAAAATAGGCTGTAACTCAGTCAGTTTTACAGATATTAAGGTCAAATTTGATGTGATAGTAGCTGAGAGACATCCTCAACACAAACTTCAAGTACTAATAGGCTGCACAATTCTAGTCTTTTAATTACCAAAGGACCAAGAAGGTTATGTTTTCAGTAGTGTTGGTTTGTCTTTTAGCAAGATTATTTAAAAACTAATGAACAGATTTGGATGAAATTTTTAAGGGAAATTTTAGGGTTGTCTCAAAAAACAAGTGATTAAATTTTGGTGGTGATCCAATTCACGATCTGGATCCTATAAATTTTTTTTAATGGCCCCCTCATGGCCTTGGTGGAGGTTTGTGCTCTCAGAGTGCTTTTAGTTTTTCTCCTACATTCTGCTGAGTCAGAACTCAACACTTATCCATCCGTGAAGCTCTTCACCAGTCAAAGCTGACTGTCTGCTCATGCATCGAGCATCGGGCTAACACATTGATTATACAAATAGGCTTACATCAATGTGTTTTTGATGTAATAAGGGCTGATTTGTCCAAATGGCCGCAGCTCTTTAACAAATATACTCCTATTCTGTCCTCTTTGCTTAGCAAACATTTGCATGACATGTTTCTAGCTGGACTTTGTTTCTGTGTGAACTCTTAAGTTTCTGTTTGTCTGCTGCTTTAACCCTAACAGCACCTAACAGAGAAACTGGCTCTAACTACTAATGTAAGTCTCTTCTAACCTCTCAACACACCAATATTATCACTCTATAAAGCTTTTTTTCTTTTGTAACACTCCACACTATACTCTGTAGCCATTCTGTAGTGTAGAGCAGAGATTTCCAACCCCAGTCCTCGAGGAACACAATCCTGCATCTTTTACTTATTTCCCTGCTTTGACACACCTGATTTGAATGAGTGAGTGATTATCAGGCTTCTGCAGACATTGGAGACCTGCTGAAGAGCAAAGAAACAATGAAAACATGCAGGATAGTGTTCCTCGAGGACCAGGGTTGGGAACCATTGGTGTAGGGCACATGTGTCAAACTATGTTCCTCGGGGTCCTCTCTCTTGCATGTTTTAGATGTGTTCTTGCTTTAAAACACCTGGTTTAAATGAATGACTTGTGGACGTGCTTCTGGAAGACTTGTTGATTTGGTAAGGAGGTAATTAAACCATTTGAATCAGGTGTGTTTGAACAGAAGAAACTAAAACCTCCAGGACAGTGAGGACCTTTGAGGCCTAGAATTTGACACCCGTGGTGTAGAGGTAAAATGATGGTGCTATAAATGCAGTTTCTTGGAGGAAACTCAAAGTTCAGAACTGCCTTTTACCCAAACAGTTGCTGCCATAATATCTACAGGCATGTGACTTACTGTACAGCTAACAGAGGTGTCACAGTTAGCCATGTTTCCACCACACAAGCCTCTTATCACTTGAGGTGCTGACAGATTCGACTGCATTTGACAGAATGTTTTTTTTTTTTTTACCTGGGAGTGTTAAATAGGCACCTTGCACCATCTGCTGACAGAATTTGGAACAACATCCTCGCTGATTAACTCAATTTGGACATGAGGATACACTGAATTTAAATGGAAGAATTAGCATTTGACTGTAGAAAATATCAAAATATGTTTTCCTGTCACTGATGTGATGAAAGCCAGATGTCCTGCTGCATTTAACCAGCTGAATTGATGTGGATGTTCAACATGGTTAACTTGCCTTAACACTTCAGGGAAGTGCTCATAGAGTGCCCTGAAAATTCTTCGTACTCCTTAAACATTTTCACATTTTGTCACGTTACAACCATAAACTTCGAAGTGTTTTACTGGGGTTTTATGAGACAGACCAGCACAAAGTATCAGATAATTGTGAAGTGGAAGAAAAATGTTTCATGGTTTTCAAAATATTTTTACAAATAAAAATCTGAAAAGTGTGGTGTGCATTTATATTCATCTCCCCTGAGTCAGTGCTTTGTAGGACCGCCTTTCACTGCAGTTCCAGCTGAAAGTCTTTTGAGGTTTGATTCTATTAACTTTGCACATCTAGAGACTGACATTTCTGCCCATTCTTCTTTGTAAAACAGCTAAAACTCAGTCAGATTGGATTGAGAGTGTCTGTGAACAGCAGTTTTTAAGTCTTGCCACAAATTCTCAGTCAGATTTAGTTCTGGACTCTGACTGGTCCATTCTAACTCATGAATGTGTTTTGATCTGACCCATTGCATTATTTGTAATACATTTTTGAAAACCATAAATCATTTTCCATCCACTTCACAATTATGTGCCAGTTTGTGTGAGTTTGTCACATAAAATCCCAGTCAAATAAAAAAAGTCTGTGGCTGTAACATGACAAAATGTGGAAAAGTTCAGGGTGTATGATGACATACTGCATGCTTTCTTGTTTGTATCCTTAAAAAAATAACAACAGTGTTCTTGTTAGCAAGAACATTCAAAGTTATTATGACTGTATAAAAAATAAATAATAAGAATGACGGTTATTGAAGGTGAGCCAATAGTTGTCCTGTTGTCACTTCATTATGAAAGAAATAATTTTATCTTGTACATACCTATATTTGTCCTTCTATGGCAGCAGTTTTCAACTGAGGTTAAAGATGTGAAAAGTGTTTCAGATGCATAAAAAGAGGATATTTTTTAAAATACAACTGACTATTGAGTCATATGCGATCCTGATTTGTTCCAACATGGAGGCTTGAAGGGGCTCTGGCTCTGTATTCATCCTGACCTCTGCTGGTGGAAGTGTGGTACTACACTACTCCAGTTTTCTACGTTTCAAATCAAAGGCAGTTTTCAGTGAAAGACATTAACATTACTTTGTTCAAGATTTTAGGAGTTGATTCACACTAGAAAGGAGCTGTTGCGTGAATATAATCTTTACAGCTACCGGTTTCCACATTCATTTTAAACTTCAACACTTTCTGTAACTACTTGCATTCGTAACTTCATAAATTAACCACTTGATTTCTGTTTTTCAGGTTTTGCAGTCGGCTAAAGAACAGATCAAATGGTCCATACTGAAATGACTCAGGAGGGAAAACGAATGGTGTTGTCTTGAAAGCTATATGAGTTATATATACTTTTTTTTTTTTAACTTATTTTCAAAGCTGGGTTACCACATTTTGGTTCACTCACAAAGCAATTAATTTACAAGTAAAGAGACTTTTTGATGGTATTTTGTTACACTGTGTGTGAAATGTAGTCAGCTTATTTGGTTTGGGAGTTATATTACCCGTGTGAAGGGGTCACAAAGCAGACAGACTGGTGCCGGTGTCAAAAAGTGTCCAAAAGGATAATTGTCAGCTAAAGTGAAGAAAAAATAAAAGCTAAAAGTTGCAAGTTAAATTCAGTCGGTTACACAAATTATCCACTTTGTTTTACCAAAAATCAGAATCAAGCTGTTTTACTTGTTATTAACATTCTGACGTTTTTAAACACAATCGATTCACATCCACCAAAACAAAAACTTACAAATGCAAAAACTAAGCTTTTCTCCTGTAAACATTCACTGTGGGTGAATTATTTGTACTTGGATAATTGTGTGCAAAACCATAAATACACTGAACTAAACAGAAGTGGATCTTGACATTTTGATCTGATAGTGTGTGAAATTGAAATTGTTTTGACATTTGTGCATCATTTTGCTCTTTCTCAAAGAAAATGACAACGATCTGATTGTTCCTATGACCTCGTTAATCATATTATATGAAACCTGCTCAGATTCTGCAAAGAGAAATGCTTTAATATGACGCTTCATGACACTAAGCACATTGGTTTACAGTCTGTAGAGGAGGAAATACTGTTTGCACTGAGTAAAGGTGCAAAAATCTTGTTAGTTTTTCTGTTAGTGTGTGTGTAAATAGATTACTGAAGTCAACATGGATTTAAAGAAGGTAAAAAAAACTACACATTTGTGGTCAGAGTTACAAAAATATTGAATATTTTGCAGTGAGAATTATAGATTAAAGTAGATATACAATATTTTCTAAGCTAAAATTATTACAAAAAAAATTCGCCAAAGACTATTTTGTTGTTATATTTGTAAGTTACTGAAATAACTGAACTTTGTGAGACTAATATTAAAACTAAATATTTCCTGACTTCAGTGTCCTCGATTGTTTCATTAGTAGTACTATTGTACAATTTTATTTATTTTTCTTTTAAATGTTTGGGTTTTTTTTTTTTTTTTTTTTTTTGACACTTGGAGTATGAGGCAAAAATGTCAAGAAAACCCCCTCAGCCAATCAAAATGAAGAGTTGGGCCTCCTGAATATTAATGAACAATGTAAAGTCATTAAGGAAATGGGTGTGGTCAGTGTTGTTATTGGTGGAAATCCTGTGATGTCAGCTACCACGTTTTGTAGCCCTTAAGCCAATAATTCGTTCTTCTTTTATTTCCCAGTTATTTGATTGGCTGGTAGCTTCTCCCTCATGCAGCTGATGGAGAGAAAATTGGTAAAAAGTGTTGAATTGAAGGCACAAAAAAGAAGAAAGAACAGACACATTTTCAGAAAAATTATTTTCTTGAGCTAAAAAGTATATAAATTAATTAAACAAATGCATATAAGTTGGTTAATAAATGTGATATGATGTAATTGGCATTATTTTAAGTATTATAAGTGTTAAGATATTATCAGCAATAATAACAATAATGACAAAATGAGTATACTTTTTGCATCAGTGTTTTTATGTTACATATTTTCTTAGTATTTTAAACTTCAAACATATATATATATATATATATATATATATATATATATATATATATATATATATATATACATGGACCCAGTTGAGAGACTCTATCCAAGTGAACCCCACCCACATCTAAGCCTTTCCCTCAGCAACAACCAGACCTTTAGCTTGCTTTCCCTCATCTGCCTCCGGAGTGTTACCAGCTAACAAGGCTTGATAGGACTCTTTCTTCAGCTTGATGGTGTCCCTCATTCATGATGGCCACCACGAGAGGCACCAACAACCTTGCTCATTGCAGTTGCCGCAACAATGGAAGCAAAACACTTGCCCCTTTTAGGCGCAATGTCCCCTGCCTCCGGTTGAAGCTCTGCCAGAGGTGGGAGTTGAAGATTTTTATGACAGGTTCTTCTGCCAGATGTCCCCAGCAAACCTTCACTACACTTTTGCGTCTAGTGGGTCTGTCTGGCATCTTCCCCTGCCATTTAATCCAACCATCTGATCCAAGTCACCACCAGGTGGTGATCAGTTGACAGCTTTCCTCCTCTCTTCAGTCAAAAGTTCAAAACACATGGCTGCAGATCAAATGACTACAAAGTCTATCATCAATCTCTGGCCTATGGTGTTCTGGTGCTATGTGCACTTATGGATACTGTTATGTTTGAACATGGTGTTTGTTATGGACGAACCATGACTAGCACAGAAGTCTAATAACGGAACACCACTCAGCCCAGTCACCAGGCACTCACCAACAACCTTCTACACCAGGCCTGGCTCCATGGTGGGGCTCAATAATGAGCACTTTGAGTCGCCTCGTGCTGAAAAGTGCTATATAAATAAATGTACCTACTTACCTAATGCACATTCACTTTTTTTTTTTCTGCTCCTGGTGGAAGGCGGACATGTTTCTTTTCTCTCTGTCTCTCTGTCTCCTGAACTC
>NC_051441.1:21195201-21205661 GCF_001649575.2 Kryptolebias marmoratus
CCCCCCTCTGCCCTGCTTTCTTTTTCAAAGCCTCTTTTTACATATTTTCCAAAAATTTAAGGAATATGGATCTGATCAGCTGGTATCTCAATGCAACTGATACAATTTTCTCGACTGGGTGAAGGAGAGTCCAGTCTCAGGATATGTCTCGCTGGATATACAGTGGATTCCTGGCAGGAGTGGAAGACTGTGTACCTACCGACGTGGAGGTTCCTTACATATTTGGGTTTTATGATAACAGGATTTCTGCTGTTTGGACCAGGCAGTTACCTGGATTATAGTAGTTAGTTATCATATTATATATAACTGGCTGTTAGTGGGCCTTCTTTTGGTACCTCTTAGTTTACTATTATTCTTGTCACTGTTAGCTGGGTTCTTCGTGCCTTGGTTTAGTAACATCATGTTTAAGTAGTTTAGTTGTCCTGTACCTTGGTTAGCATTGTCATGTTTTAGCTTAGTTATCTTGTCATGTTCTGTAACTCTGTCTGTAATTTTGTTCTTGTGTTGTAAAGCACTTTGAGTCGCCTTGTGCTGAAAAGTGCTATATAAATAAATGTACCTACCTACATTCAGGCAAGGGACATCAAGCTTCTTGTTTTCTTCTACCATTTAAGGCCCATGAAAATCCCTCCAGTACTATTTTATGAACTACTGGAGGGATTTTAATGAAACGTGCAGACAGTAAAGATTGGGCGTACAACTGCAACTGGTTAACATTTGTAGTCAACCCATTTCAAGATGTTCACTACAACTAACTGACATTAACCACTACAAAAATGGCTTTAACTTAGTTTAATGATATTGAGATCCAATTTAAAGTGGTAGTAGCTGACAGTCATTCACAACACATACTCTGAGAGTGACCTCCCACATTGTTGTACATGAGATCATGCATAATGTTATTTTTAAGGTTTGAACAAAACAGCTACAACATTGTCTTTTCTCATCATAATATGATCTTAATTTAAAACTAGCATAAAAGGCTGTGGGTGATTTGCATTTCTTCAAGGAAGGTGAATTATTTAACAGACGTTTTCATGTTTTCAGTTTCACTCAGAAGAGGAAATATTTATGGGGATACTTTGATTGTTTTATTATTTATTGTTATTATTTAACTATTTGTGTTAACCTGAAGGTATTTCTTGAAGTGCTGTTTTTGAGGTGCCAGGAAATATGCTGTCATACTTTCTATCCACCTCTCTCTCTCTCTCTCTCTCTCTCTCTCTCTCTCTCTCTCTCTCTCTCTCGCACAGAGCCTTTTTTTTTTTGCTATTTGAATTCAGTTCTGTTCCTTTATTGGCATTGCACCATGTACAATGAGATTATCTTTTCCTCATGGATTACATAAACACGTACAAGACATAAAAGACAGAGTATATTAAAAATAACAAGAAAACTGCTAAATCTGTAAACAGAGGATATGTTTCACAGGGCAAACAAAATGTTATTGCACATTATCCATAAAGGGCTCCTCAGATTTTATTGCACACAGGACTGAATACATTGGACATTAAAAACATCAGATGGCATAGTTTATTTCTCTGATGGCATGTGACTAAAACATGCTCCTAAGTTTTTTCATATTTTAGGACCTAAAGCGCCTCCCAGTGGACAACAGTGTGAAAAGATGGAGAGCATGGTGTGAAGAGTCTCTGGTGATGTTTGTCTCCTGGCAGAGGCACCAGGTTCTCTCCTGTAGTGCTTCCAGCTCTGCTCACTGCAGAGGCAGGGCCTATATGCCAGCTGACAGGCAGCTGATCTACCACAGGCTGGGAGTAAGGCTGCTTTCTGTACAAATAGTTATTCTGAAGCACATCCCATTTCATTTTGGTGGAAATGTGTTTCAGACAACTTTAAGGATTCTTCATGCTGGCCTTTTTCTCAACTTCCTCTAATTTATGTAATCATATATACTCTGAAAAGCATTTGCTAGGCATCAGGTACTACAGCAAAAAGTCTGCAGAGTAGCTTTGGACCAGAATACACCTTTACTAGTTAACACATAAAAACAAGTATTTAGAGAGCACTTTCAGTCTCTTGAGTTTAACAGTGTATGAGGACAAATATTTTCAAGTGAAGTATAAAAGCCAGTCTGTGATTGACCATATTTACTTTTCCCATCCAAGGTTAATGATCATTTTCTCAAACACATTTCTTAAATGTTTTAATTGCTTTCTCCTAATTTTCACTACATGCTTCTTAAAGGAATGTGCTTTTATGTTAAATAGTTAGTGTTGTATTTGTCAATGTGAATGTCGGTTTATTTTTAAAGCATATTAAAAAGCCACACAAGTTAGACCAAGGTGCTATAACAATGCCTGCTTGTATTTGGGAAGAAAGACTCTTTTGTCATTGTAAACTTTAAATCTTTCTCATTTAAGTTTTTTTTTCTGTTTTTTTTTTTTATTCATCCGTCACCCCTTTCTGTTATTCACCCTCAACCAGTTTTCTGTTCTCAGTTGACAGGAGTGTGGTGTCCTGCCGCTGTAGCCCGTTTACTTCAAAGTTGGACGTGTTATGTGTTCATTCAGAGATAGCATTCTTCACGCCTTGGTTGGAACGAGTGGTTATTTGAGCTACTGTTGTCTTTCTGTTACCTCCAACTAGTCTGCTCATTGCCCTCTGCCCTTAACAAGACATTTCATTTCCATCCACATAACTGCTTCTCATTAGATGTTTTGTTTTTCAGACCATTCTTTGTAAACCCTAGAGATGGTTGTGACAAAAATCCCAGTAGATCAGCAGTTTCTGAAATGCTCAAACTGGCATCAGCAACCATGTTGGTTCTAAGTCACTTTCTTTCCGTTTCTAATGCTCAGTTTTAGCTTCAGCAAGATGTCTTCACCATGTCTACATTTCTAAAGGCAACTAGTTGCTGCCATGTGATTGGCTGATCAGCTATTTGTGAAAACAAACACGTAATAAATTAACTTGTGAGTGTAAATCTACTATTGACTGAAAGACACTTAAACAGGAAAACATGGAAACTTCCATACCTTTTACAATATATATTTATAATATATTTAATATTATAAATGTCTGTTTAGTTTAACGGAATCAAATCTTGTGTCAGAGAACATTAGGACAAAGTGCAGAGTGCTGCAAAATGAAAGGAAGACTGATGGAGATGGACAGTTTTAGATGAAAACTGAGGATGTGTGTGGCTGTAGGGCAGTGACTGCCTTTTGACAAACTGCTGACTCATCAGAAAATCATCATCCTCATCATCATCTTTCGGATGGTCTGTCTTTCATCAGACCAGGTGTTCTGCGTTTTATAGGGCAGCTGTCATGTCATGTGGAAATTACTCACCCTGCCAGTTGATGCTGAGTGTGTTTTTTGAGTCAGTGTATATGTCTTTGAATTCATGCAAACATACACACACACACACACAAACACACACACACACACAGTGTACTGGTGGTCATGGGGGTCTGGAGGTGGCACTGGCTGAGACAGGTTCTAGTGAATTACAGGGTCAACACAAAGACACAAACAAGTACACACACTCAGTTCAAAAGTCACTTTAGAATCAGGATAAATGACACAACGTGAGATTTTGGTCTTCATCAGTGTTGAGGACTGTCGGTTGGACCATGGTCCTCTTCCTTTACTTATCGGGTTCAAATCTAGTCCATCTAAAAGCCTGCACTGGGTCACCAGCAGTTGTACACACACAGGACAGAACCAGGCCTGGCTCCTATTGGACAGGAGCTGGATTTACATGTAGCAGCTGATTGGCTGGTGTGGTGACAGTGATGGATTGGGCTACTGGTAAATGGTTAACTAAACTGTGATGTCATCAAAGAGGGAGACACAGACAGAGAGGGAGAGAGAGAGAGAGAGAGAGAGAGAGAGAGAGAGAGAGAGAGAGAGAGAGAGAGAGAGAGAGAGAGTAGGAGGGACAATAAAGATAAAGAGACCTATACTGTCAGGACAGAGAGAGAAGTGGGTGGGGTAAATTAGGACAAAAATCTCTCTCTCTCTCTCTCTCTCTCTCTCTCTCTCTCTCTCTTTCTGTGTGTGTGTGTGGGAAGAGCTTCCACCTTCATTATTCTGCTGAAACATAATCAGACAATCAGTTATTAAATTACAACATACTGTTTACTGGTCAGATGGTGATTTGATTTTATTAATAAATGGAGTGTGGGGGTGGTATGTCTACTTAAATCATCTACCAACCAGTATCATAGTATTTGAGCAGCAATGTTCCACATTTATCTCGCTTTCAGACACAGAATGTCTGAAGACTTACAGATTTCTGTGTTTTCATGTCTTCCTGTTTGTCATCATTCACACGGGGACTGTTTTTGTGATTACATAAAAGGGTTTTATTGTTTCAGGCTTGCGTCCAAACAGAAACTGTGTAATAGGAACCCGTAATTATTTGCTTTGAGCATTGGGAAGAAAACCCTTCCCTCCAGCCGTCCACTCCTGGACCTGGTCCTGAAAAGCCTCCCTTATGTCCTCGTATTTGGACTGACATGTCTCCCAGTCAGCACTGTCCTGCACGTTTGTGGTCTTGTAGTTTAATTCGACACAAAGAAGCTCCACTTTATCGACACTCCACAAAAAAGGATTTGGTTCTTGCTCCTGTATTCACCATCCTTGTCTTTTTATTCTGTTAGTGTTTACAGTCTATAACCAGTGTGAGACCTTTATGTGTCCGCTCCATTTGTTGTTTCCTCTTTCTGGTGCATTTTTGTTGTAGTGTTACAGCACCACATACAGATCTGACATGGTTACCTAAAAATAACACTGCGCTGCCTACCTGGATCGATCTAGTTACCCATGTTACAATTGTTTGGGTCTATATAGTTACATAAAACAACTGTTACCTAATTTTATGTTACATTTTTTAAGAACAGTTACTTAATTTGCCTATCTACGATCTGCTGTGAATACTTTCTATTTGTCCTTTTACTGTTATGTTGAATTCGCTACTAAAGAAATCAAGTTTTTTTTAAAAAACAGACATATTTTTACAGTAAAAAACAGGCTGACTGGTTGCTTTATAAACTCTTGTGTGAATGATTGATCTGTCTCCAGTGCTGCAGTGTTCTGGGACATAACACAGAGATGTTTCTCCAGTGCACGGCCAAACGTTCCGCCTGCAAACCCTCACCTTTAATTTCACATGAAAATGTAATTACCATATTTTTCTCCAGCAGGCTCCAGCTGGAATTCAGGCTGTAAATATTAATTAGCACCTTTAAACACCAAGTCTCTGACAACATAAGTGACAACAAAAGAGTCACTGCCAACAGCAGCAGGCAGCCGCAGTTCACAGAAGCTCCAGACTTCTCCATGGAGACCTAAAAAAAAAAAAATCCAAACACCTCCAGAGACCCCAGATGTCTCCACTAAAACCCTCCCTAAAGAAATAACTACACATTATAATAATACATTTTTATTTTGTCTCTTGGGTTCAATAAAAACATTGATTATGTAGCTGGAGCGTATGATAAAGTGTTCCTGGCTTAGTCAAAATGTGATAAATAATCGTTTGGCTGTCGCGAAATGACAATAACCCACAAGATTTATAGAAATCCAGAGAGCAAGAATGACATCACAGGAAAAAATCAAGACTCCAGTGCACAAATATACTTTTAAAAGGTTCAAAGGCTTCTTTGAAAATGCTAATCTGAGATAATGGTGTAAGGATTTCAGCTTCATATTTGTATTAAAGCAAGAAAGACAATTAAATTCTATGATTTCTCTGCAGCACAGCAAAACATTTTCCATTTTTATCACCCGGCACTTATAGGTGAAATTCGACAGTAATATTGTTGCTCATATCTGTTAGCAAAATACCTTTTGATCCACTGAACGGATTTTAATAAAACTTGCTGGACAATCTCACAGTATTGCATGAGATAGTGCAGAATGTTATTCTCAAAGCTGAACCAAAATGATTACAATTCTGTTATTTCTCATCATAAGATGATCTTTGTCTGAAATTCTTGCATGAAATGTGGTGGGTGATATGCAGTCCTTCAAAGAATGTTAGGCCTTTGACTTGTTTATAAAAACCATCCATATAATATGTGGAACCTTTAACAGATAGAGGTTTCTTGTGTAAATGTGATGAAGCTCAG
This sequence comes from Kryptolebias marmoratus, assembly GCF_001649575.2. NCBI lineage: Eukaryota > Metazoa > Chordata > Actinopteri > Cyprinodontiformes > Rivulidae > Kryptolebias > Kryptolebias marmoratus. Next base: position 21,201,300 of record NC_051441.1, read on the forward strand.
AGGCTAGTTAAACAGTTCTGACAAGCCTAAAACTTCCAAAAACATTCAGCAGTCTCTTTTTTTATCCCTAAATAAGAAAAAGGACAAACCTACAGGAACTCGTCAAGATGGGACCAGAGCTTCAAACATCTGAAGAACCACATGGATGCGTTTTCTTACTTTACTTGTGCTCAGTGAAACTCTCCATGGTCAGATCAAAATGGCGCCTCATCTCCAAACTCTCATCATTTCTCGAACAGTGAGCGGGAAAAGGGATACTGCTGGGCTGCTCGCCTCCTTCCCAAATTTATACAAACTAAATCAATAAATAAAGGCCGGGTTCTGGCTGGAGAAAGCCGAGGAGCTGCGAATGCCAACATCTAACTAAAGTTCATTTGTTTCATGAGATAAACTGTTCAGGGACAAATCATACAGTTAAAGACATTATAAAGCCTTAATATCAGCTACACACAGCTACTCAACCTACAAGAACTAAGAACTCTGAAAACATAATGTGAATGTTAAGTCAGAATTCACACTATTTCTTTCCTATTTTTTATTTCTCTGTATATTTTTTGCAGTCTACTCCTACTTGTATTACTGTATTCAGCTCAGTCAGGAGATGGGTACTGTGAATTTTGTTTTTTGTTACTTTTATGCTTTTCAAATCTTTAACTGCTGCATCCTCTGTGGACAAAGGAGCGTTATTGTTGGTCCTTCCTCCCAGCAGCTGTTAGACTTTATAATCATCACCACTCCCAACAAACTCAATAAGTGTTTACATCTCTGCTGTCACTTGCACAGTATTTCCATGTCTTGTAAATAGTGTGTTGTTGTCTTTTTTTCTTGTGAAACACACATGCACACATTTTTTATGTACTGTACAGTCTCTTACTCATATTTTGCTTTCTGTTTTTATATATTCTTTTACTTTTGTGTAAATCTGTGTTCTCTTATTTGCCTGTCACTTTGCTGCTGGTACACCTGAATTTAACCCACTGAGGGACCATAAAGGTTATTTCTATTCTTATTTCTATTCTAACTTTATTTACAAATAGTTTCCCCATAAAAAATACACTGAGATCTCTTTATTTTCTTCAAAATCTGCTTCAGGATATTTTCTCTTCTTATGCTGCTTTTAGCTAACTTTTTATTATTTTTAGCTGCTATTCTGATGTTGTAGTATTTAGCTACTATTTTTCTACTTTAGGCTTATAAATAGCATTTTACCTTTTTAGCTTTTAGCTAGGTTTTCTCTCTTTAGTGTTTAAAGCTAAGGTTCTGCTTCTCTAAGCTTTTACCCAATGGTCTGCATTTTGGTTTAGCTATTTGCTAGTTTTCTGCTTATTTTAGCTTTTAGTGATCTATTGTTTTGGTTTGTTTTATTAAGCATTTACCTAGTGCTCTAATTCTTTTAGCCTTAATAAGCCAGTTTGTGCTCATTCAGCTAATTTCAACAGTTATTCAGCACTCAGCGTTCACACTGCATGTTTGCATAAAAATACAATCTGTCTCGTTTCACTTTTTTTTTTTTGAAGAGTTAAAAAGTTTGATGAGGTTCAGAAGTTTATTCCTAACCTTAACTTTAGTTTCTGTACAAATCTTGCTGAATACTTACATATGAGATGTAAAACAAAAATATTCTCACTCAGTGGGGTCAAACAGATGTATGGGTGCACACTTTTGTACAAATACACACACACACACACACACACACATATATATTATAAATGATGCCCCTGTAGTTGGAAAAACAAACGGACTCCATGCAGGATTGCAGAGCTCTGATTGGAGAAACACAAAACCAGCCAGAAGAAAAACAGGCAGTAACAATTAGCAGCAGAAAGCCCATTTATCCCAGTGTGAAGGTAAACATGTAGAGACAGGCTGGTGATAAATACATGAGGCGGAGAACACATTCAACGTGATTAGGACAGAAACCAGGAGGAGAGGTCTGGTTTTTGTTTTGTTTTTTAGTTCCAAAACCTCTTCAAAACTGTATTCCTAAAGTTCGGTCATGTCTTGTTTTACCTGATTTTCATATGTTATATTTTGTCAATTTGTCCTCATGATTTCATTGGTTCAAATGTCAGTATTGAAACACAGAAAATGATTTTTAACAATATTTCTAACTGATCTGAAGTTACAAGAGCTTCTCCACTTCTCTATATCTGTCTCTCTCTTTTCAGGGCTTCAGAAGGGTTAAAATTTAGCTCATTTAATTCTTCCATCCTACATTTGAAGATATAAATTTAGATGTTTTAGTAACCATTAACCTCTCATATTGCTCTTTTTGTTGCACTACATAAAACATTACAAAAAACAATTAAAACAAGATGTTTAACCAAACAATACAGAGTAGGACAGACTATCATGGACCAAACTTAACAAATAAGAGAATACAAGACATGAATATAATATCTTACATCATTTTAAATTATCTTAAAAGTTGCATAGACGCTGTTCGTGAGAGAGTGAAGTTTACTGACGTTATGGCCAAGGTTAGTTCATTTCAGGTTCACAGTTAATAAATAGGAGGTGAGTAGCAAAAATTTACATTGTGATCTGTAATTAATTTGACAAGAAGCAGCTGTATTTGTATATTTTTTGTTGTTGTGGTAAACCAACAGATAAACAAACAAAATTAAATAAAAATCTACAAAATAGTAATAAAAAATGCAAAGTCAGGGCAAAGTCAAAGAAAAACAAACAAACAAAAAATTACTTTTTTTGACTCATTTTTTTATTTTCATTTTTATTCAAAAGATTACTTTAACAGGAATAAGCAACAGCAGAATAAGAATAAGAATAAGAATAAGAATAAGAATAAGAATAAGAATAAGAATAAGAATAAGAATAAGAATAAATAATTCTAGTGAGATGTGGTTTATAGTTAATTTAAAATTAAATGTAATGTGAAAATAATAAATTGTTGTACAGGTCTTGTACAACTTAGGGGGGTTGAATCTACTGGGTTTTTTAGACAGTTCTGTTGTTGTTTTGTTTTTAATTAACTGAATCAGACTGGATTAGACTGTACGATCCCAGGCTTTCTGTATGGAGTTTACATGTTCTCCCTGTGGCTGTGTGGGTTTTACTCCAGTTTCCTCCCACAGACCAAAAACATGCAAGTTAGGTTCATTGGTAACTCTAAATTGTCCCTAGGTGTGAGTGAGAGTGTGAATGGTTGTCTGTCTGTATGTGTCCCTGTGATAGACTGGAGACCTGTCCAGGGTGTCCCCCACCTCTCATACAGTGACCGCTGAAGATAGACACCACCTACCTGTGACCTGGACAGGAAAAAGTGGGCTGGATGGTTGGACTGTATGAATGCCTTGCATCAGGTTGTAACTGGACTGAAGAGGAGTGAACGTAATTTGATTTGAAACTGATCCGTTTGTTTTATATGTACATTGTTCTCAGATGACTTTTGTTGTGAATTGTTGCTGTACATAAACTGAATTGAACTATGTTAGTTACTATATTTTTTGTTGAATTATATGTTCAAAAGTGACTTTTTAACTGCATAGTAACTGCAGAGTTTAGCTTTTTTATTTGTGAAGCTCCTTTCTTTGACCTCAAGGTGGTGCAAACAGTCAGAGTCAACAGTGACATGATTGCACCCATTCATTTAGCAGATGCCAGTAAACACAGAGTAGATCCAAATGAAAGCTATCTATTAGCTTTATTCTGCAGCTGTTTGTGCTGGATGAAGTGAGAGAGGAAAGATGAACCTAATCCAGAAATCAATAACAACGCAGGGATAAACTGATTTCTGCTGTAAGTGACTGAGAGTTTCATTTCCAAAAATCCACCTAAATGAAAAGTTTAGATGTTCTCTTTTTTGAGTTCCTCGGCAGAAGAGGCCATCAGAAGTGGAGGGGTGGAACTGGAAAGAACCTGCCAGTGATGCCAACATCTTGTAACCATTTCAGGCCACCGTGTCGGCAGCTGTGCTGAAGAGAAGGAAAGTTCTCATAAAGAGTAATGACCCTGGACCTGGAGGAAGCAATGTGTTATTGTGGAGCTCAACCACAAAAGTCTCAGCCAGAACCAGACAGGGATTTTGTAATTCTACTCCAATTTCTAAATCAATTTATTATTATTTTATTTTGTCAAGCCTTGGATGAAACGGCTTTCTCAGTTTACAGTTGTGTGTTTTCATCAGTCTAAAATGTCACTCTCAGAAAAAAATTAGACTGAAAAGTATCTGACTGCTTCATTTCACAGCATATACAGGTGCTGGTCATAAAATTAGAATATCATGAAAAAGTAGATTGATTTCAGTAATTCCATTTAAAAAGTGAAACTTGTATATTATATTCATACATTACATACAAACTCATATATTTCAAATGTTTATTTCATTTAATTTTGATGATT